>NC_057804.1:230460673-230754537 GCF_018294505.1 Triticum aestivum | reverse complement strand
GGGTGTCAATGGTCGGGGTCGGGGTGTGGTGTCCGGGTGTCGGGGTGTCATGTCGGGGTCGGGGTGTCAAGGTGTTGGTGTCGGGGTCGGGGAGTGGTTTCAGGGTGTCGGGGGTCGGGGGTTGATACATCCATTTTGCATCATGCTTTTATATTGATATTTATTGCGTTATGGGCTGTTATTACACGTTATGTCACAATACTTATGGCTATTCTCTCTTATTTTACAAGGTTTACATGAAGAGGGAGAATGCCGGCAGCTGGGTTTCTGGGCTGGAAAAGGAGCAAATATTGGAGGCCTACTCTGCATAGCTCCAAAAGTCCTGAAACTTCATGAAAGTTATTTTTGGAATTAATGATAAATATTCAGTAGAAGAAATACCTGAGGGGGGCCACCCATCGTCCATGAGGGTGGAGGGCGCCCTACCCCCTGGGCGCGCCCCCATGCCTCGTGGGCCACCTAGAAACCCTCCGGTGCCCATCTTCTGCTATATGAAGTCTTTTACCCTAGAAAAAATCATAAGCAAGATTACGAGACGAATCTCTGCCGCCACGAGGCGGAACCTTGGCGGAACCAATCTAGGGCTCCGGGGGAGCGGTTATGCCGGGGAAACTTCCTTCTGGGAGGGTTAAATCATCACCATCGTCATCACCAATGGTCCTCTCAAAGGGAGGGGTTCAAGCTCCATCAACATCTTCACCACCACCATCTCCTCTCAAACCCTAGTTCATCTCTTGTATCCAATCTTTGTACCAAAACCTCAGATTGGTACCCATGGGTTGTTAGTAGTGTTGATTACTCCTTGTAGTTGATGCTCGTTGGTTTATTTGGTGGAAGATCATATGTCCAGATCCTTAATGCATATTAATCCCCCTCTGATTATGAACATGAATATGCTTTGTGAGTAGTTACGCTTGTTCCGGGGGAGATGGGTGAAGTCTTGCTATTAGTAGTCATGTGAATTTGGCATTCGTTCGATATTTTGATGAGATGTATGTTGTCTCCTCTAGTGGTGTTATGTGAACGTCGACTACATGACACTTCACCATTATTTGGTCCTAGAGGAAGGCATTGGGAAGTAATAAGCAGATGATGGGTTGCTAGAGTGACAGAAGCTTCAACCCTAGTTTATAAGTTGCTTCGTAAGGGGCTAATTTGGATTCATATGTTTCATGATGTTGTTAGGTTTACCTTAATACTTCTTTTGTAGTTGCGGATGCTTGCAATAGGGGTTAATCATAAGTGGGATGCTTGTCCAAGAAAAGGAAGTACCCAAGCCCCCATCCACCCACATACCAAATTATCAAAGTAACGAACGCGAATCATATGAGCGTGATGAAAACTAGCTTGATGATAATTCCCATGTGTCCTCGGGAGCGCTTTTCTCTATATAAGAATTTGTCCATGCTTGTCCTTTGCTACAAAAAGGATTGGGCCACCTTGCTGCACCTTATTTACTTTCATTGCTTGTTAGCCGTTACAAATTATCTCATCACAAAACTATGTGTTACCTACAATTTTAGTTCTTGCAGAGAATACCTTATTGAAAACCGCTTGTCATCTCCTTCTGCTCCTCGTTGGGTTTGACACTCTTACTTATCGAAATGACTACAATAGATCCCCTATACTTTTGGGTCATCAAGACTCTTTTCTGGCACCGTTGCCGGGGAGTGAAGCGCCTTTGGTAAGTGGAACTTGGTAAGGAAACATTTATATAGTGTGCTGAAATTTACTGTAACTTGTTACTATGGAAACTAATCCTTTGAGGGGCTTGTTCGGGGTATCTTCACCCCGACCATTAGAGAAAATAGTCTATCCTCAACCTACTGAACCTACTAAAAATGTTTACTTTGAAATTCCTTCGGGTATGGTAGAGAAACTGCTAGCTAATCCCTTTGCAGGAGATGGAACATTGCATCCCGATTTACACCTTATCTATGTGGATGAAGTTTGTGGATTATTTAATCTTGCAGGTATGCCCGATGATGTTGCTAAGAAGAAGGTCTTCCCTTTATCTTTGAAGGGAGACGCATTGACATGGTATAGGCTATGTGATGATATGGGATCCTGGGACTATAAACGATTGAAATTGGAATTTCACCAGAAGATTTATCCTATGCATCTTGTTCATCGTGATCATAATTACATATATAATTTTTGCCCTCGCGAAGGAGGAAGTACCGCTCAAGCTTGGGGGAGGCTTAAGTCAGTGTTATATTCATGCCCCAATCATGAGCTCTCAAGAGAAATGATTATTCAAAACTTTTATGCTCAACTTTCTCTCAACAATCGCACCATGCTTGATACGTCTTGTGCTGGGTCTTTTATGATGAATACTATTGAATTCAAATGGGATTTATTGGAAAGAATTAAACGCAACTCTGAAGATTGGGATTCTGACAATGGTAAGGAGTTAGGTATGACACCTAAGTTTGATTGTGTTAAATCTTTTATGGATACCGATGCTTTTCGTGGATTTATCACTAAATATGGACTTGACTCTGAGAGAGTAGCTTCTTTCTGTGAATCATTTGCTCCTCATGTTGATCTCCCTTAGGATAAGTGGTTTAAATATAATCCTCCCACTGAATTAAAAGTAGTTGCACCTGTTACAGTTGAAGAAAAGGTTATCACTTATGATGATCCTATTGTTCCTACTACTTATGTTGAGAAACCACCTTTCCCTGTTAGGATAAGGGATCATGCTAAAGCTTCAACTGTGGTTCGTAAGAGTAATAATAGAACATATACACCACCTAAGCAAATTAAAGTTGAACCTAGTATTGCTATGGTTAAAGATCACTTGGCCGATAATATTGATGGGCATGTTATTTATTTCTATGATGAAGTTGCTAGAATTGCTAGACCCAATGCTAAGAAACATAGACCTGTTGTAGGCATGCCTGTTATTTCAGTTAAGATAGGAGATCATTGTTATCATGGCTTATGTGATATGGGTGCTAGTGCCAGCGCAATACATCATTCCCTATATGAAGAAATTATGCATGATATCGCACCCGCTGAAATAGAAGATATTGATGTTACTATTAAGCTTGCCAATAGAGATACTATTTCACGAATTGGGATTGTTAGAGATGTCGAAGTCTTGTATGGGAAAGTTAAATATCCTGCTAATTTTCGTGTTCTTGGTTACCCACAAGATAGGTTTTGTCCCATTATATTTGGTAGACCCTTCTTGAATACTGTTAATGCTAAGATTCATTGTGAAAAGGATGTTGTTACAATTGGGTTGGGGGATATGTCTCATGAGTTTAATTTTCCTAAGTTTCGTAGACAACCCCATGATAAAGAATTGCCTAGTAAGGATGAAATTATTGGTCTTGCTTCTATTTCCGTGCCTCCTACTGATCTGTTAGAACAATATTTGCTAGACCATGAAAATGATATGTTTATGAATGAAAGCAGGGAAATAGATGAAGTATTCTTTACACACGGACCTGTTTTGAAACACAACTTGCCTGTTGAAATCCTAGGGGATCCTCCTCCACCTAAGGGTGATCCTGTGTTTGAGCTTAAACCATTAGCTGATACTCTTAAATATGCTTATCTTGATGAAAAGAAGATATATCCTGTTATTATTAGTGCTAACCTTTCAGTGCAGGAAGAGGAAAGATAATTGAAACTCTGAAGAAGCACCGTGCTGCTATTGGATATACTCTTGATGATCTTAAGGGCATTAGTCCCACTTTATGTCAACACAAAATAAATTTGGAGGAAGATGCCAAACCAGTTATTAATCACCAATGACGGATAAATCCTAAGATGAAAGAAGTGGTAAGAAAAGAAATACTAAAGCTCCTTGAGGTAGGTATAATTTGACCCGTTGCTGATAGTCAGTGGGTAAGTCCTGTCCATTGTGTCCCTAGGAAGGGAGGTATTACTGTTGTTCCTAATGATAAAGATGAATTGATCCTGCAAAGAATTAATACAGGTTATAGGATGGTAATTGATTTTCATAAATTAAATAAGGCTACCTTTTATTGATCAAATGCTAGAAAGACTATCTAAACATACACATTTCTGCTTTCTAGATGGTTATTCTGGTTTCTCTCAAATACATGTGTCAGCGGACGATCAAGCAAAGACTACTTTTACTTGCTCTTTTGGTACTTTTGCTTATAGATGTATGCCTTTTGGTTTATGTAATGCACCTGCTACCTTTCAAAGATGCATGATGGCTATATTCTCTGACTTTTGTGAAAAGATTAGTGAGGTATTCATGGATGATTTCTCCGTTTATGGATCCTATTTTGATGATTGCTTGAGCAACCTTAATTGAGTTTTGCAGAGATGTCAAGATAGTAGTCTCGTCTTGAATTGGGAAAAGTTCCACTTGATGGTTAATGAAGGTATTGTCTTGGGGCATAAAATTTCCGAGAAAGGTATTGAAGTTGATAAAGCTAAGGTTGATGCTATTGAAAAGATGCCGTGTCCCAAGGACATTAAAGGTATAAGAAGTTTCCTTGGTCATGCCGGTTTTTATAGGAGGTTCATTAAGGACTTCTCTAAAATTTCTAGGCCTCATACTAATCTATTGCAAAAAGATATCCCTTTTGTCTTTGATGATGATTATATAGAAGCATTTGAAATACTTAAGAAAGCTTTGATTTCTGCACCTATTGTTCAGCCACCTAATTGGAATTTACCCTTTGAAATTATGTGTGATGCTAGCGATTATGTTGTAGGTGTTGTTCTAGGACAAAGAATTGATAAGAAATTAAATGTTATTCAATATACTAGTAAAACTCTAGACACTGCTCAGAGAAATTATGATACCACTGAAAAAGAATTCTTAGCAGTCGTATTTTCTTGTGATAAGTTCAGACCTTAGATTGTTGATTCTAAAGTAACTATTCACACTGATCATGCTACTATTAAATATCTTATGGAAAAGAAAGATGCTAAACCTAGACATATTAGATGGGTTCTCTTGCTACAAAATTTTGATTTGCATATTATTGATAGAAAGGGAGTTGAGAACCTCGTCACAGACAACTTGTCTAGGTTAGATAATGTTCTTGATGACCCACTACCTATTGATGATAGCTTTCCTGATGAACAATTAGCTATCATAAATGCTTCTCGTACTGCTCCATGGTATGCTGATTATGCTAATTACATTGTTGCTAAATTCATACCACCTAGTTTCACATACCAGCAAAAGAAAAAGTTCTTTTATGATTTAAGACTTTACTTCTGGGATGATCCACACCTATACAAAGAAGGAGTAGATGGTGTTATTAGATGTTGTGTACCTGAGCATGAACATGAACAGATCCTACGCAAGTTTCACTCTGAGGCATATGGAGGACACCATGCTGGAGGTAGAACTGCACATAAGGTATTGTAATCCGCTTTTTATTGGCCTACTCTCTTCAAAGATGCCCGTAAGTTTGTCTTGTATTGTGATGAATGTCAAAGAATTGGGAATATTAGTAGACGTCAAGAAATGCCTATGAATTATTCTCTTGTTATTGAACCATTTGATGTTCGGAGCTTTGATTATATGGGACCATTTCCTGCCTCTAATGGGTATACACATATTTTAGTTGTTGTTGATTACGTTACTAAGTGGGTAGAAGCTATTCCAACTAGTAGTGCTGATCATAACCACTTCTATTAAGATGCTTAAAGAAGTTATCTTTTTGAGGTTTGGAGTCCCTAGATACTTAATGACTGATGGTGGTTCAAATTTTATTCATGGTGCTTTTCGTAAAATGCTTGCTAAGTATGATGTTAATCATAGAATTGCATCTCCTTATCACCCACAGTCTAGTGGTCAAGTAGAGTTGAGTAATAGGGAGCTCAAATTAATTTTGCAAAAGACTATTAATAGATCTAGAAAGAATTGTTCCAAGAAACTTGATTATGCATTATGGATTATGGAACGGCATATAAGAATCCTATGGGTATGTCTCCATATAAAATGGTTTATGGAAAATCATGTCACTTAACTCTCGAACTAGAACATAAGGCATATTGGGCTATTAAAGAGACCAATTATGATTTCAAACATGTCGGTTAGAATAGGTTATTTCACATTAGCTCACTTGATGAATGGAGAACTCAAGCCAATGAGAATGCCAAGTTGTTTAAAGAAAAAGTTAAAAGATGGCATAACAAGAGAATACAAAAGCGTGAGTTTAACATAGGTGATTATGTTTTGCTCTTCAACTCTCGTTTAATATTTTTTTGCATGAAAACTTCTCTCTAAATGCGAAGGCCCTTTTGTTATCGAGGAGGTCTATCGTTGTGATGCCATAAAAATCAACAACTCCGAAGGCACAAATCCGAAGTTGGTGAATGGTCAAAGAATCAAACATTATATCTGAGGTAATACAATAAATGTTGAAACTAATATTATTGAAACCGTGACCCCGGAGGAATACATAACTGACACTTTCAAGAACGTTTCAGACTCCGAAAAGGAATAGGTATGTGGTACGGTAATTAAACCGACTCCGAAAGAGTTCTAATAGCATTTTTTCTCTGTTTTGGAATATTTAAGAGAATAGGAAAATAAGAAGTAGTCCGGGAAGGACACGAGGTGTCCACGAGGGTGGAGGGTGCGCCCTACCCTACTGGGCGTGCCCCCCTGCCTCGTGAGCACCTCGTGTGCTCTCTAGACTCCGTTTTCTTGCCCGATACTTCTTTTGGTCGGTAAAAATTCGTTATATAATCCCCCGAAGGTTTTTACCACCGTATCACACAAAAATCCTCTGTTTTTGTATTGAGCAGTTTATGCCACAAATTAGAGCAATATGTCATCCCAGGATTCGGAGGGAGAAAGCTATGTGGCTGATTACCTTGCAGACCCTAAGGTCTATGGAGACGTGGAGCACTCTGGCTGGACCACTGAGGAAGAAGAAGAATACGAGCCTAAGGGAAAGGAAGAGACGAGCTCAGACGAAGATGAAGTCCCATTACCTCAACCTGGGGACATGCATGTGGAGTTTAAGAAGTCAAGCCTCCCTGATAGAGCAAAGAAACCAGGAACTATGCAAAAGGATATTAAGCCTTGAGCAGGAGATTGATGATCTAAGGGAGCAAAATTCCATCCCCAAGCGCAAATTGAGGAGGAAGCCTACATCAGCAACATCTCCATCATCACCACCTCCGAGGAACTAATCACATGGATATGGGCACTCGCCTTGGCAACTGCCAAGATTGGGGGAGGTGCCCCGGTATTGTATCACCATCACACTCCTACCTTTATCGTTTTTCTTAGTTCGATCCTTTGGTAATATCTTGATCTAGTAGAATAAAGGTTTGGTATGAATTAGCTTTGAGTTTGACTTATGATCCCTCTATGTAATCGAGTTTGTGAGCTAATATAGTAAAGATTAGTGTTGAGTCAAGGGATTTGCTATCTTGCTATGATCTTGAGTGCATAAAAGAATACAAAGAATAAAAGAGTTCATATTGATCTTATGGAGAGTAATGACTTCACATATAAAAAGAATGATGATTAAAAGTTGTTGAGAGTTGGCAAACATAGTATTGGTCATCGTTGCAATTAATAGGAAGTAATAAAGAAAGAGAGGTTCTCCCATATAAATATACTCTCTTGGACATCTTTTATGATTGTGAGCACTCATTAAAGTATGACATGCTAAAGAGTTGATGTTGGACAAGTAATGGGTTATGTTTTCTCACATCTCAGTTAAAGTATATCGTCATGGATCGTCCAACATGTTGAGCTTGCCTTTCCCCCTCATGCTAGCCAAATTCCTTGCACCAAGTAGAGATACTACTTGTGCTTCCAAATACCCTTAAACCCAATTTTTCCATGAGAGTCCACCATATCTACCTATGGATTGAGTAAGATCCTTCAAGTAATTTGTCATGTTGCATGCAATAAAAATTGCTCTCTAAATATGTATGACTTATTAGTGTGGAGAAAATAAGCTTTATATGATCTTGTGATATGGAAGTAATAAAAGCGACGGACTGCATAATAAAAGTTCATATCACAAGTGGCAATATAAAGTGGCGTTCTTTTGCATTAAGATTTTGTGCATCCACCCAAAAACCACATGACAACCTCTGCTTCCCTCTGCGAAAGGCCTATCTTTTACTTTATGTCTTATACCTTATGCAAGAGTCAAGGTGATCTTCACCTTTCCTTTCTATTTTATCCTTTGGCAAGCACCTCGTTTACAAAGATCTTGATATATATATCCAATTGGATGTAAGTTATCTTGAACTATTATTGTTCACATTACCCTTGAGGTAAAGGTTAGAGGCAACACAATAAGCCCCTATCTTTCTCGGTGTCCGATTAAAACTCCAGAACCATAAGTATTGCATGAGTGTCAGCAATTGTGAAAGACTAAATGATAGTTGAGTATGTGGACTTGCTGAAAAGCTCTATTATTGACTCTTTCCGATGTTATGATAAATTGCAATTGCTTGAATGACTGAGATTATAGTTTGTTAGTTCTCAATGAAGTTTCTGAATCATACTTGACATTGTGAATAGATTGTTACTTGAGCATAATAAATCATATGACAAAATATATATGTTGCTGTTATAAGAATGATCATGATGCCCTCATGTCCATATTTTCTTTTTATCAACACCTCTATCTCTAAACATGTGGACATATTTTTCGATCTCGGCTTCCACTTGAGGACAAGCGAGGTCTAAACTTGGGGTAGTTGATATGTACATTTTGCATCATGCTTTTTTATCGATATTTATTGCATTATGGGCTGTTATTACACGTTATGTCACAATATTTATGGCTATTCTCTTTTATTTTGCAAGGTTCACATGAAGAGGGAGAATGCAGGCAGCTGGGATTATGGGCTGGAAAAGGAGCAAATATTGGAGGCCTATTCTGCAAAGCTCCAATAGTCCTGAATCTCCATGGAAGTCATTTTTGGAATTAATGATAAATATTCAGCGGAAGAAATACCCGAGGGGGGCCACCCACCGTCCACGAGGGTGGGGGCGCGCCCTACACCCCTGGGCGCGCCCCCTTGCCTCGTGGGCCACCTGGCAGCCCTCCGGTGCCCATCTTATGCTATATGAAGTCTTTTATCCTGGAAAAAAATCATAAGCCATCTTACGGGATGAAACTCTGCCGCCACGAGGAGGAACCTTGGCAGAACCAATCTAGGGCTCCGGCAGAGCTGTTCTACCAGGGAGACTTCCCTCGGGGAGGGAGAAATCATCAACATCATCATCACCAATGGTCCTCTCATCGGGAGGGGGTCAATCTCCATCAGCATCTTCACCAGCACCATCTCCTCTCAAACCCTAGTTCATCTCTTGTATCCAATCTTTGTACCAAAACCTCAGATTGGTACCTGTGGGTTGCTAGTAGTGTTGATTCCTCCTTGTAGTTGATGCTTGTTGGTTTATTTGGTGGCAGATCATATGTGCAGATCCTTAATGCATATTAATACCCCTCTGATTATGAACATGAATTTGCTTTGTGAGTAGTTACGCTTGTTCCTGAGGACATGGGTGAAGTCTTTGCTATTAGTAGTCATGTGAATTTGGTATTCGTTCGATATTTTGATGAGATGTATGTTGTCTCTCCTCTAGTGGTGTTATGTGAACATCGACTACATGACACTTCACAATTATTTGGTCCTAGAGGAAGGCATTGGGAAGTAATAGGTAGATGATGGGTTGCTAGAGTGACAGATGCTTAAACCCTAGTTTATAAGTTGCTTCGTAAGGGGCTGATTTGGATCAATATGTTTCATGATGTGGTTAGGTTTACCTTAATACTTCTTTTCTAGTTGCGGATGCTTGGAATAGGGGTTAATCATAAGTGGGATGCTTGTCCAAGAAAGGACAGCACCCAAGCACCGGTCCACCCACATATCAAATTATCAAAGTAACAAATGCGAATCATATGAGCGTGATGAAAACTAGCTTGACGATAATTCCCATGTGTCCTCGGGAGCGCTTTTTCTCTATGTAAGAATTTGACCAGGCTTGTCCTTTGCTACAAAAAGGATTGGGCCACCTTGCTACACCTTATTTACTTTCATTTCTTTGTACCCGTTACAAATTATCTTATCACAAAACTATCTGTTACCTACAATTTCAGTGCTTGCACAGAATACCTTACTGAAAACCGCTTGTCATTTCCTTCTGCTCCTCATTGGGTTCGACAGTCTTACTTATTGAAAGGACTACGATAGATCCCCTATACTTGTGGGTCATCAGGGGTAAGGGTGGGTGTGGTGTCAGGGTGTCGGTGGTCGGGGTGTCAGGTGTCGGTGTGTCGGTGGCCGGGGTCGGGGTTGGGATGTGGTGTCAGGGTGTCGGGGTGTCGGGGTGGGGGTGTCGTGTGGGGGTCGGGGTGTTAGGGTGCCGGTGTCAGGGTCGGTGTCGGTGTCAAAACTGGTGGATCTCAGGTAGGGGATCCCGAATGGTGCGTCTAAGGCTAATGGTAACAGGAGGCAGGGGACACGATGTTTTACCCAGGTTCGGGCCCTCTCGATGGAGGTAATACCCTACTTCCTGCTTGATTGATCTTCATGATATGAGTATTACAAGAGTATATCTACCACGAGATCGTAGAGGATAAACCCTAGGAGCTAGCCTATGATGATTATGATCGTTCCTCCCCTACGGACTAAACCCTCCGGTTTATATAGACACCGGAGGGGCTAGGGTTATACAGAGTCGGTTACAAAGAAGGAGATCTAACATTTGGATCGCCAAGCTTGTCTTCCACGCAAAGGAGAGTCCCATCCGGACATGGGACGAAGTCTTGAGTCTTCTATCTTCATAGTCCAGCAGTCCGGCCAAAGTATATAGTCCGGCTCTGCGGATACCCCCTAATCAAGGACTCCCTTAGTAGCCCCTGAACCAGGCTTCAATGACGACGAGTCCGGCGCACAGATTGTCTTCGGCATTGCAAGGCGGGATCCATCTCCGAATACTCCAAAGTAGATTAAGGATCGTGTCTGGCTCTGTAAGATAATTTCCGCACACCACCGTAGAGAGCATAACACTCTGCAAATCTAATATGCCGACGATTTTTCATGGTGTGCCCTTACGCCGCGGCCTGGCTTAACACGAACCGGTTTTTCTCGGCCTGCCACGACACATACTGCAAGGCGGTTATATTGGCACGCCTCGTCGAAGCAGAGATCCGTTGGTATGACTCCGTGTTTTTAGGCAAATCCCAGATAGTCACACTGGGGACACTTGAAATTCACCCCCTTTATAGAGGGGCCGAGGCCTATCCCTGTTTCATACTGTAACGCCCCGAGACCAACGCTCCAGAGGCCTTCCATGTTTTTCGTTATCATCGTGTGTATTCATTTGTTTGCTGCATTCATCAGGTCATCATCCGCATTGCATCGGCACTCGTTGCCATCATTTTTTTGTTTTTTTAACTTGCATCCACTCGTAGTTGCCGCGTCCCCCCTTGCTTTTGTTGACCGTTCCGAGACCAACCTTGTTTTTGGTTTTCCCTCTTGCCTAAACCGGAGTCTCTTTGCACAGCGCATCGACCCCTCGCTCGTGTCCGAAACTACCCTTGACCCGACCAGGACTATCGTTACCATTGCGTCCGGATCATCTCCAAACATCTATAAAATATCTGCGTTTCTCCATTGGACTCCCCTAACCTTCTATTCTTGACCGTCCGATTTAATCGGAGGGTCCAAATCTACCCTAAACCCCCTTACCCTATATATATATACGAACTTCATACCTAATCTAGCCTAACCATAAAATCTAGGAAGTTTGTCCCTCCTGCCGCCGCCGCACTCATCTCCCACCCCGGGATCCCCATCGCTCGAACCCGTTCTTCTCCTTGTTTTCCTCCGGCCACCAACCAGCGCTCCTCACTGCTCCTCCCTAATTCGCTCGCCTGGCCAACCGGAGTAGCTCCTCGATCCACTCCACGCCGACCCCCATCGCCCTCCTCCCGTGCTTCTCGCGCGCCACCGCAACCAGCAGCACCACCGGAGCACCCTCCGTCGTCGGTCACCACTGCCAGGTCGTCCCGCTCCTCTGGATGCCTCTCACCTCTCGGCCTCTCTCTCTGTTCAAGCAGGAGCATACCAGCACCATGGAAGCCTCCCGATGATCACCGGCCTCCTCAACCACCTCGCGCCACCACCGGCAGCTCGTCGCCGGAGACCCACCAGCATGCCACCAGCGTCGTGCCACGCCCTGCTTCATGCCTCGCTGCCGCCTTGCCTGCTCTGCACCTAGCCTGCAGCGCTGAGGAGATGCCTCTGCATGGACCCCGCCGAGCCCGCGCCAAGTCCCTGCCTCGCCGGAGATCCTCGCCTTCCACCTGGATCCGCTGCGCCGCCGCGGTTCCCCCTCGCCGCCTCCCCTTATTTCTCCTTCCTCCCTCAGTTTCTCCCTCTCACGCAGTTCTCCCCCTCTCTCTGAACCTTCATAGGAGCCATGGCACGCCGCCAGGAGCAGCGCCCGCATGCCGCGTTGACCCCCTCGTCCGAGCCCTTGTGGATCCGTTCCGCCCTGCCGGGACTCCGCCTTGCCTACTGCCCGGATTCGTCCATCCCCACATTCCGCTCGTCGCCGGCAGCCGTTCCCGCCGTCCGTCGCTCTGAACATGTTGCTGCTGTCTCGGTTCTTCACTAACGAAGGAGCAACTCGCTCGCCTCGCTCGCGTTTACCGCGTCGCCAGGCCCAGCAGCCCCCCTGCCGGCCTCATCTCTTCCTCTGACTGGGCCCATCCCACTAGGTGAGGCCACCCCCAAGCTCCCCTGTCCTGTTGCAGCCCAGTAGACCAGATTCGGCCCGGCTACATTTTTCCCCTGCTGACGATTTCTTAATTTCCAGTGCATGCATAATTAAAGGAATGCCACTATTTTGGATTGATAATAACTAAATGTCCATGCATCCAAATGAAACATGTTATATATGTAAAATGCTTAAAATTGTATCTAGTTTCACAATATGCAACTTTCATCCCTGTTAAAAATTTTTAAATTGCTGTTTGTTTAAATTTGCACAAATGTCATGTTAAAATGGGTTATTTCGTAACTAAATAACCGTAGCTCGGTTCTAAATGTTCTTTATATGTAAATGGGGTGGAAAATGCATAGATTAACATGGTGCAATTTGTTTTACTTCTTAACAATATTAAAATATGGTTTAGGGCAGAACAGTACAAATTCGAAATATGGACATGGGGATTTTCCGGAATTGTTGTCTGTTGTTCCAACCTCATTTAAACTTGCCTAGATAGGTAGTTTAATTATGCTTCACCTCTTGCCATGTTTAACAACATTTAATATTGTTTGGTAGCTAAAACGAGATTGAACTAAATATGTCAATGTGGTGTTTTGTCAATATGCAACTCGTCGCATATTGAGCTCCACTTAACTTGTAGTATGGTTTGTTGCACTTTGCCATGCCATGTCTATTTAAACCAGACATGCATCGTACTTGATTGTGCATCATGCCATGCTTATGTGATGTTTGTTTACCATGTTGTTTGCTTCTTTCTAGTTTGCTTCTCTCGTTAGCTTCAGTTTCGTTCCAGAGTTGTGAGGATTCGTTTGACTACGTTCGTTTGTCTTCTTCATGGACTCGTTCTTATTCCTAGCGGGATTTTAGGCAAGATGACCATCACCCTGGATCTCACTACTATCATTGCTATGCTAGTTGCTTTGTTCTATCGCTTTGCCACGCTACCTATCTCTTGTTCATCAAGCCTCAAAAACTGCCATGTCAGCCTCTAACCTTTTCACCCTTCCTAGCAAACCGTTGCTTGGCTATGTGACCGCTTTGCTCAGCCCCTCTTATAGCATTGTTAGTTGCAAGTGAAGTTGAAGATTGCTCCATGATGGACAGGATTATGTTGGGATATCACAATATCTCTTATTTTATTAATACATCTATATACTTGGTAAAGGGTGGAAGGCTCGGCCTTATGCCTGGTGTTTTGTTCCACTCTTGCCGCCCTAGTTTCCGTCATACTGGTGTTATGTTCCTTGATTTTGCGTTCCTTATGCGGTTGGGTGATTTATGGGACCCCCTTGACAGTTTGCTTTGAATAAAACTCCTCCAGTAAGGCCCACCCTTGGTTTTACCATTTGCCTCACCTAAGCCTTTTTCCCTTGGGTTTCCGGAGCCCGAGGGTCATCTTTATTTACCCCCCCAGGCCAGTGCTCCTCTGAGTGTTGGTCCAAACAAGAGCATCGTGCGGGACCGTCCCTTGGCGACTTGGGTTACGTTGGTACCTGTACGCTTTGCTTCTCCTTTGTGCCCTGAGAAGGAGATATGTGCAGCTCCTATCCGGATTTGTCGGCACATCGGGTGGCTTTGCTGGTCTTGTTTTACCATTGTCTAAATGTCTTGTAAACCGGGATTCCGAGACTGATCAGGTCTTCCTTGGAGAAGGAATATCCTTCGTTGACCATGAGAGCTTGTGATGGGCTAAGTTGGGACACCCCTGCAGGGTATAAACTTTCGAGAGCCGTGCCCGTGGTTATGTGGCAGATGGGAATTTGTTAATGTCTGGTTGTAGATAACTTGACACCAGATACGAATTAAAACACATCAATCGCGTGTGTTGAAGTGATGGTCTCTTTTCAGCGGAGTCCGGGAAGTGAACACGGTTTTGGGTTATGTTTGACATAAGCAGGAGTTCAGGATCACCTATTTATCATTGCTAGCTTCATGACCGCTCCGTTGTTTCTCTTCTCGCTCTTATATGCGTATGTTAGCCACCATATATGCTTAGTCACTTCTGCAACCTCACCACGTATCCTTACCATACCCATTAAGCTTTGCTAGTCTTGACTCACAGATTACTACAACAACAGTTGCAGGTGCAGGTTATTCGATGATCATGACGTGAGAGCGATGTTTGCTTGTTTTGGAGTTCGTCTTCTGCTTCTTCTTCGATCAAGGGATAGGTTCCAGGTCGGAAGCCTGGGCTAGCAGGGTGGATGTCGTTTGATTTTCTGTTTGTGTTCCACCCGTAGTCGAATGTTACTCTTATGTATTGTGTTGTTGTATTCATGTGGCATTTATTTGTCTCTTGTATGTATCCCCAACTATTATGTAATGGTACGATGTAATGATATCCACCTTGCAAAAGCGTCTCCAATATGCGCTTATATCCTTGGTGGGACCTTCGAGTTCCTTTAATATAGGGTCGCATATTGGGCATGACAAGTTGGTATCAGAGCCTCGACCGACCATAGGAGCCCCCTTGATTGTTGGTCGTTGTTGAGTCTAGAAGAAAACTATTTTGAGTCTTAGGATTATATATATCGGAGAGTAGGATTCTTTTTACTCCTCAGCCCCCTTCGTCACACTGGTGAGGACTCTCGATGTAGATGTTTTATCTTTCCTCTCCTCAATTTTTCACAATTTTTTTAGGATCACGTGGGTATCTTGGGATCGTTCTGATATTCTTGTGATGAGAACATTGTTCTTGGTGCCTCCTGACATTTAGGGGTTGCGGAAGTGTCCCGGATAGTTGAGCTCCGAGTTGTTGTCGTCACAATTTTATCGTAGCAGTTCTGGAATA
Organism: Triticum aestivum; assembly: GCF_018294505.1. Taxonomy (NCBI): domain Eukaryota; kingdom Viridiplantae; phylum Streptophyta; class Magnoliopsida; order Poales; family Poaceae; genus Triticum; species Triticum aestivum. Next base: position 230,739,016 of record NC_057804.1, on the reverse strand, counting down.
CCTAAGTTTTGCCGACATCGAAAATCTCTTTTATGCAGTTGTTGGTGAGATAACCTCGACGCCACCCAGTACTGGGGAGTTCGGGAATATTGCCATAGCTTGTATAACGGATGCTTTTCAAAGGTTGAGGTACACCATTTCCGGAGTTTTCTTGGTTATGTGTTAACGGATGGATATAGCTGGATGTAGGGATTGTTAGTTTGGGTGAGATATATTGCTTCCCTTGTATCCCCAACACCAGATTGCATAACCAGAAAGTTTCAGGAGTTTATAGGTGGGAATTGAAGTAGCTCCTAGAATATCTTTCCGGCAGATGCATGATATGGAATTGGGTAAATCTCTATCATATGTTTATTTCTGGCTTATTTTGCAAGCCAAATCCTTTGTTTTGTTTTATTTGTGGTATTCGAGTTGCTTCGATGTCAAGTGTTGATCCATACCTTTCCTAAATGGTGTTCTCATATTTCCACGGGAGTGCTAATCCTGCTTGATCACTGAGGTTGTCATGTCAATTCTTTCCAACCGGTGTGCTTCTCTTCAAGTGGATCCGATAATTTCAACATTTGTGAGATCAATTCTAAGTTTTCTCAATGGTATCCGTTTCATCCGTCCCCAAGTTGCCTTTGTTTTCCCGCCCTTCCACCCTTTTTCTTCAAGGACTCAGATTTCTTAATCATGTACCCTTTTATTTGTGGGAAGTCTCTTCATTCTTTTCTTTCAATGTTCTTATCCGATGATTTCCCATGAAGATGCTCACCAGTTTCAAGTTCATCATCCTTCATTGTTGTTTCTTCTCCGATGGATCCAATTCAACATTTCGATATTCATCATATTCCTTTCCTCGTTTCTAATGCACCTCTTAATCATTCACTTCTTCCTATTCATTTGTTTTGGAGTGCTGAAGATATCTCACAAGACATGTGTTCCCATTCTCAATCCGTTCAAGATATTTTGAGGTTGTTATCTCATTCAAGCCATTTATTTCAACCAGTGCAATCCCCCTTTCAAGCAATCGTTCAACGGTGTTTTCTCTTTAGTGTACATAACCCACAGGTTTTTTCCCCAGGATATTACCTGACTCTTCTAATTATCAGGAGCGATTCTCAAATTCTTTTCGAAGTTTGATGTAAGAATGAATTTCATCAGTCAGATGTTTTCCAAGATCGCTTTCAGAATATTTTCATCGTTTTCATCATTTCCATTCTTCTTTGTTCCGTAGTGTCTCAACAATAGGGTGGTGTTTCTCCTCGTCATTCATGGATTTTGAAGTCCGAAGCAGAGTTCCTCTTAAATCCTCACTCGTTCTTCCAAATAGGTGTAGTTCAAGCTTGATGCCATCCTCTCATAATTGTTTTCGATTGTGAGAATTCTTTTCTTACCTATCCGAAGCATGTCATGAGTTGTTTCCATTTGTTACCTCCGAAGGCCATCATGTCATAATTCTTCATTCTCAACGTGTAGCTATCGTTCTCCAAATCTTACCGGTGAATCATTCAAATATCCTCTAATCAGTTCATGATCTCTTCGGTCTCAGGTATCTAAATCCCCTCAAGTATCTTCATTCGGTTTCCAATTCTTCTCGGTGAATTGTGCCTTTGCTACTGTCATTTTCAATTCTTACGATGGTTCGTTCAAGATTTCTCTTCCTTCATCATCGTATCAATTCATTTGTTCTTTTGTTGTTTCAACTCAACCGGTGGTTCCATCAATACCTTCTCAAGTTCGCGCTATATCTCTCTTTAATCATTTTCAACGCGAATAAGTGGTATGCAAATCCAATGCTTCTCACCAATTTAAATTGGTGAAGAATACACATAACATAATTCTTATTCTTGTTTCATCCAAGTGATTAATCCCTTCCTTTGGAGTCTGTTCATGAGGAATAAATTCTCAGTTCTAAGATGTTCATCTTTTCTTTCTGGAGTTCCATGTTCTCTTGGTTATATCATCGCGAAGCTCCTTCTAAATCATCGCAAGGATTCACCTTGTGTTTTCAACTTCTCTTTCTTTATATCATCCTTTTATTACCAGAGTTTTTCATGGAGGCTCTACATGGTGGTTTGTCAAGGATTCCTTTCATCCTTCAATTGTTCTTCAAGATTTCTCTAAAAATTAAGATCTGCCAAGCTATACTCTAAAATAAACATGGTGCTTAACACATGTTTTGTTTTGAGGAGTTCTAGCATTCTTCATCTTGCATCCGAAGTGCAGTTCTTTCTATCTCATCTTTTGAGATTGTGTTATATCATTCTTGACAATTTTTATTCATGTTTCGTGATTCACATCTTGTAAAGAATGAGGTATTTTAAATCCATCAATCTCTTCTCTGGAGTTACCTTGGTATAGATTTCACCTAAAGCCTTCCCTAAGGAATGTTGCTATTATGGTGCTTATCAATGATCCAATTTTCTCCTTCTCGTCTCGGTGAAGAAGTTTTTCATCTCTTTGGTCCTCTCAATCAAATCAATGGTTTCCATTAGTGGCTGGTTGTCACCTTATCATTTTGAGATGTTTGCCATAATCCCACAACAAGCTTCTGCTTTTCGTTGTGGATTTTCCAACAACTCCGTTCAATTCTTCTTTGCAAGGATGCTTTCCAAGCTCATTTGTGGCAGAAGTTGGCAGTTTCTACTCCATTCTGTCATTTGAATAATGTATCTTCTATTATTTCTTCAGAGACATTGTGATGTTGCTCTTTTCACTCATCATCTCGGATTGTGAGGATCATGTTCTTTTATTGCTTATCCATTTAACCGGAGTGTTGTGTCTATCATTCCTCTTTTAACTGGAGTCTCATCCATGTGCTTTCATTTTGCCTAGTTCATATTCTATTCCTTCCATTTTCAACATAGTGTTGTCCGAATTTGATCTTCCTTGTTCCTTGTTTATCTCATTTCAACCAGAGCGGTCTCAATTCTTTCTTGTCCATTGTACTCGCAATTCATAGCTTTGCAACCTCCAAGGTACACATGGTGTTCCTTGTTTCTATTTTCTACCGCAGTGGTCTCGATTGTGTTCAACTCCGTTGTGTCCTTTCTCTCCACTTTTCAACCTCTCAAAGTCCTTTGGTTTCACTCATTTGTCGAATAAGCAACTTAGTTTACCTCTTCTCTTCCTATTTCGTTTCTCTCCGGTGCCATCCTAGATCTCGGGACGAGATCCTCTTGTAGTGGTGGAGTGTTGTAACGCCCCGGGACCGAATCTCCAGACGCCTTCCATGTTTTTCTATATCGTCGTGTGTATTCATTTGTTTGCTGCATTCATCAGGTCATCATCCGCATTGCATCGGCACTCGTTGCCATCATTTTTTTTGTTTTTTTAACTTGCATCCGCTCGTAGTTGCCACGTCCCCCTTTCTTTTGTTGACCGTTCCGAGACCAACCTTGTTTTTCGTTTTCCCTCTTGCCTAAACCGGAGTCTCTTTGCACAGCGCATCGACTCCTCGACCGTGTCCGAAACTCCCCTTGACCTGACCCGGACTATCGTTACCATTGCGTCCGGATCATCTCCAAACATCTATAAAATATCTGCGTTTCTCCATTGGACTCCCCTAACCTTCTATTCTTGACCGTCTGATTTAATCAGAGGGTCAAAATCTACCCTAAACCCCCCTTTCCCTATATATATAGACCAACTTCATACCGAATCTAGCCTAACCCTAAAATCTAGGAAGTTTGTCCCTGCTGCCGCCGCCACACTCATCTCCCACCTCGGGATCCCCATCGCTCAAACCCATTCTTCTCCTTGTTTTCCTCCAGCCACCAACCAGCGCTCCTCACTGCTCCTCCCTGATTCACTTGCCTGGCCAACCAGAGCAGCTCCGTGATCCACTCCACGCTGACCCCCATCACCCTCCTCCCATGCTTCCCGCGCGCCACCGCAAGCAGCACCACCACCGGAGCTCCTTTCGCCGTCGGGCACCACCAGCAGGTCGTCGCGCTCCCTGCCATCTCCCTCCTCTCGCTTTCTTTGCTTCCTATGGATGCCTCTCACCTCTCGGCCTCTCTCTCTGTTCAACCATGAGCACACCAGCGCCATGGAAGCCTCCCGATGGATGCCGGCCTCCTCAACCACCTCCCGCCACCACCGGCAGCTCGTCGCCAGAGACCCACCAGTAGGTCACCAGCGTCGTGCCCCGCCCTGCTTCATGCCTCGCACCGCCTTGCCTACTCCGCGCCCAACCTGCCGCGCTGAGGAGATGCCTCTGCATGGACCCTTCCATGCCCGCGCCAAGTCCCTGTCTCGCCGGAGATCCTCGCCTTCCGCCTGGATCCGCTGCGCCGCCGCAGTTCCCCCTCGCCGCCTCCCCTTATTTCTCCTTCCCCCTCTGTTTTTCTCCCTCTCATGCAGTTCTCTCCCTCTCTTTGAACCTTCACAGGAGCCATGGCGCGGCGCCCGGAGCAGCGCCCGCATGCCCCGTTGACCCCCTCGTCTGAGCCCTTGTGGATCTGTTCCGCCCTGCTGGGACTCTGCCTTGCCACCTGCCCGGATTCGTCCATCCCCATGTTCCGCTCGTCGCTGGCAGCCGTTCCCATCGTCCGTCGCCCTGAACTTGCTGCTGTTGTCTGGGTTCTTCAGTAATGAAGAAGGAGCAGCTCGCTCGCCTCGCTCGCGTTGACCGCGTCGCCAGGCCCAGCAGCCCCCCTGCCGGCCTCTTCTCTTCCTCCCACTGGGCCTCAGCGCACTAGGTGAGCCCACCCCCAAGCGCCCCTGTCCTATTGAATCCCGGTAGACCAGATTCAAGCCGGCTACATTTTTTTCCCTGCAAACGATTTTCCTAATTTCCAGTGCATGCATAATTACAGGAATGCCACTGTTTTGGATTGTTAATAACTAAATGTCCATGCATCCAAATGAAACATGTTATATATGTAAAATGCTTAAAATTGTATCTAGTTTCACAATATGCAACTTTCATCCCTGTTAAAAGTGCTTAAATTTCTGTTTGTTTAAATTTGCACAAATGTCATGTTAAAATGGGTTATTTCGTAACTAGATAACCGTAGCTCGGTTCTAAATGTCCTTTATATGTAAATGGGGTGGAAAAATGCATAGATTAACATGGTGCACTTTGTTTTACTGCTTAACAGTATTAAAATATGGTTTAGGGCTGAACAGTACCAAATTCGAAATATGGACATGGGGATTTTCCGGAATTGTTGTTTGTTGTTGCAGCCTCATTTAAACTTGCCTAGATAGGTAGTTTAATTATGCGTCACCTCTTTCCATGTTTAACAACATTTAATATTGTTTGGTAGCTTAAATGCGATTAAACTAAATGTGTTAATGTGGTGTTTTGTCAATATGCAACTCGTTGCATATTGAGCTCCACTTAACTTGTAGTATGGTTTGTTGCACTTTGCCACACCATGCCTATTTAAACCGGACATGCATCATACTTGATTGTGCAAGATGCCATGTTTATGTGATGTTTGTTTACCATGTTGTTTGCTTCTTTCCGGTTTGCTTCTCTCATTAGCTTCGGTTTAGTTCCGGAGTTGTGAGGATTTGTTCGACTATGTTCGTTTGTCTTCTTCATGGACTCGTTCTTCTTCCTAGCGGGATTTCAGGCAAGATGACCATCATGCTGGATCTCACTACTATAATTGCTATGCTAGTTGCTTCATTCTATCGCTTTGCCATGCTACCTATCTCTTGTTGATCAAGCTTCCCATACTGCCATGTCAGCCTCTAACCTTTTCACCCTTCCTAGCAAACCGTTGCTTGGCTATGTTACCGCTTTGCTCAGCCCCTCTTATAACATTGTTAGTTGTAGGTGTAGTTGAAGATTGCTCCATGATGGACAGGATTATGTTGGGATATCACAATATCTCTTATTTAATTAATACATCTATATATTTTGTACAGGGTGGAAGGCTCGGCCTTACGCATGGTGTTTTGTTCCACTCTTGCCGCCCTAGTTCCCGTCATACCGGTGTTATGTTCCTTGATTTTGCGTTCCTTACGCGGTTGGGAGATTTATGGGACCCCCTTGACAGTTTGCTTTGAATAAAACTCTTCCAGCAAGGCCCAAACTTGGTTACCATTTGCCTCACCTAAGCCTTTTTCCCTTGGCTTTCCGGAGCCCGAGGGTCATCATTATTTACCCCCCCCCCCCTGGGCCAGTGCTCCTCCGAGTGTTGGTCCAAACTAGAGCACCGTGCAGGACCGTCCCTTGGCGATTTGGGTTACGTTGGTACCTGTACGCTTCGCTTATCCGGTGTGCCATGAGAACAAGATATGTGCAGCTCCTATCGAGATTTGTCGGCACATCGGGCGGCTTTGCTGGTCTTGTTTTACCATTGTCGAAATGTCTTGTAAACCAGGATTCTAAGACTAATCGAATCTTCCAAGGAGAAGGAATATCCTTTGTTGACCGTGAGAGCTTGTGATGGGATAAGTTGGGACACCCCTGTAGGGTATAAACTTTCGAGAGCCGTGCCCGCGGTTATGAGGCAGATGGGAATTTGTTAATGTCAGGTTGTAGACCACTTGACACCAGATATGAATTAAAACACATCAACTGCGTGTGTAGCCGTGATGGTCTCTTTTCGGCCGAGTCCGGAAAGTGAACACGATATTGGGTTATGTTTGGCGTAAGTAGGAGTTCAGGATCACCTCTTGATCATTGCTAGCTTCACGACCCTTCCGTTGTTTCTCTTCTCGCCCTTATATGCGTATGTTAGCCACCATATATGCTTACTCGCTGTTGCAACCTCACCACTTATCCTTACCATACCCATTAAGCTTTGCTAGTCTTGATACCCATGGTAATGGGATTACTGAGTCCTCGTGGCTCACAGATTACTACAACAACAGTTGCAGGTGCAGGTTATTCGATCATCATGACGCGAGCGCGATGTTTGCTTGTTTTGGAGTTCGTCTTCTGCTTCTTCTTCGATCAAGGGATAGGGTCCAGGTCGGCAGTCTGGGCTAGCAGGGTGGATGTCGTTTGAGTTTCTGTTTGTGTTCCATCCATAGTCGGATGTTACTCTTATTATCATGTTGTTGTATTCATGTGGCATTGTTTGTCACTTGTACGTATCCCCAACTATTATTTAATGATACGATGTAATGATATCCACCTTGCAAAAGTGTCTCCAATATGCGCTCCTATTCTTGGTGGGACCTTCGAGTTCCTTTAGGATAGGGTCGCATATTGCACGTGACACCTACCATGCTTGCGCCTTTCCGCATCTCGAGTTCCAACACCCGAAGCCCAAGCTTAGGCACTTCGGATCCTCAATCATGTCCGGATCCAACCTTCAAGGCCGGTGGATGGCCTCTTCTGTCACAGAGGAGGACATTGCGAAGCTTAGGGAGGTCGGATATCTGACCGCGGACATCAAGCACAGGGTTCCTGCTCCAGAGCAGGTCATCCCTACTCCCAAGCCCAAAGAGGGCGCCGTATTTGTTCCTCAGTTCCTCCGTGGCTTAGGTTTCAACCTCGATCCCTTTGTGAGGGGGCTCATGTTCTATTACGGGCTAGATTTTCATGATCTGGCCCCAGACTCAATCCTTCACATCTTGTCGTTTATCATCGTGTGCGAAGCCTTCCTCCACATTACCCCGCACTTTGGCTTATGTCTCAAGACCTTGAATGTAAAGCCGAAGGTGATCGAGGGGCGACACGCGGAGTGCGGAGGCGCTGCAATAAGCAGAAACACCGATGCACCATTGCCGGAGGGCTTCTTCCTGGAGGTGTCCGATCTATGGCAGTGGAGGTGGTTTTACATCACGCCTCCCAGAGGCACAAAGCAGGTGGCTGACCCCGACTTCCGCTCCGGCCCTCTGCCTCAACTGGCATCGTGGGCCAACGTGGGACTGGATTGGGGGCCTGCTAATAACATACCGACATTGTAGAGCCGCATTTGGGAGCTTCTTGAGAGGGACATCAGTCTTATCAGCATAATTCAGGTAATGCTAGTCCGACGGATCTTGCCGTGTGAACGTCAGCCTCTCCAGATGTGGGAGTTCAACCTGGAGGGTCCATGAACTATTCAGCACTTCTTCGGCATGACACTCGAAGGGATGTGTATTTTATTCTTTGGACCACAAGTAAAGTGTCTGGACATCACCGAGGATGCGGGCCCGAGCTGCAACCACCCAGATACCCAAGTAAGTGACCTAGAAACCGAACACTTCGTTTATATTGATCACAACATTATTCTGAGAACCATCCGCGGCCAGGATTGGCTCAGCAAGGCGGAGAGAATCAGTTGTCCGGCACCACTTCCTGAAGGCTCGCCTAGTCCTGCAATAGCTAGGATGCATAGTCATGTGCTAAGTCAAGTGCCCTCGGGGGAAGACGAAGGGAAGAACAGGGAAGCAGAGCTTCACACATTGCACATCCAAACCGGGGGAAATACGATTTCCATGAAGGAGGATATTCAGGGAGGGGAATCTAAGGCCTCCTCACCCCCGCGGGAAGAAGAGGGCCGCCTCCGAAGACTTGGAGACGGAGGTGCCTAGACAAGGGAAGAAAACTTCACCAGGGGCCCTGCCCCGAAGGGCGTCCTCACTGCGCCACGCCCGCAAACAGGCCAGCCCTCCGCCGAGCTGTAAGTTAATTGTAAATACAAAGCTACTGCTTCCTCCTCTGAGAAGCATAACTAGGATCCATTCTCTGCAGTCCGGCTAGTAGCTCTTCTCGATAGAGTTTGTCTTCGGGGGATCTTCTTCCGGAGATGATGGAGAGTGAAACCCCACCTACCTCTCTGCCTCACGGGGTGGGCGACCCCGAGGTGTCATCACGGAGGAGTCCAGATTCGCCGAGGCCATAAGCTAATACTCCGGCCGCCCTGAGCCCGGAGCGTTTGACTCCCACGGGGGGTGTCGGTGTCAAAACCGGCAGATCTCGGGTAGGGGGTCCTAAACTGTGCGTCTAGGCGGATGGTAACAGGAGACAAGGGACACGATGTTTTACCCAGGTTCGGGCCCTCTTGATAGAGGTAAAACCCTACGTCCTGCTTGATTAATATTGATGATGTGTGTTACAAGAGTAGATCTACCACGAGATCAAGGAGGCTAAACCCTAGAAGCTAGCCTATGGTATGATTGTTGTTCATCCTACGGACTAAAGCCATCTGGTTTATATAGACACCGGAGAAGGCTAGGGTTACACAGAGTCGGTTACAATGGTAGGAGATCTACATATCCGTACCGCCAAGCTTGCCCTCCACGCCAAGGAAAGTCCCATCCGGACACGGGACGAAGTCTTCAATCTTGTATCTTCATAGTCTTGGAGTCCGGCTGATGATGATAGTTCGGCTATCCGGACACCCCCTAGTCCAGGACTCCCTCAGTAGCCCCCGAACCAGGCTTCAATGACGACGAGTCCGGCGCGTATGTTGTCTTCGGCGTTTGCAAGGCGGGTTCTCCTTCACACTCCAGGTGTTTGCCGGATAGTGTCCGGTTGCTTCATAAATGTTGCGCTCCTTGGCTTCCACGTCCAAAAATGGCCTTCTTCCACGTGTTGTACGAATGTGAAAAGCCAGGGTATTCTTACGTTTTACCCCCTAGCTGCGCGAATAAGCTGCCTATAAGAGAGGCGAGGATCCAGATCCAAATCACACCATCCTCCTTCCGCAAGTACTAATCGAGGCGCAACATGGACAGTCGACGCGGCTCCTCTTCTTGCGCTCCCAGTCCTCAGTCAGGAGACTGGAGGAGATGCTCAGTCCCGCATAGCGAGTTAGTGACGCTCCAAGCAGAGGGATACCTTCCCCCGGCCTTTATGGTTCCGGTTCGAGCCGGACTGGCCACCTACAAGGGTGGGAAGTAGGCGGAGAGCGTCCCCAAGCCGTCCAAAGGAGAGTGGGTATGCTTCGACCCCTACTTAATAAGGGGACTCGCATTTCCTATACATCCGTTTCTCCGGGGGCTCCTGGAGTTCTATGGACTCCAACTTCACCACCTCACGCCTGCCTCCATTTTGCACATCGCGGGCTTTGTAGCTCTTTGCGAGCTGTTCTTGGGCATCGAGCCCCATTTTGCGCTGTGGAAGAGGTTGTTTTGCCTCGTACCCCGTTCTCACGGGGGGTCGATATATCAAGTGGGCGGAGCCAAAATATGGCGCATCGCCGTGACCCGATATCTATCCGCAACCCCGAAGAAGGCGTCCGAAGACTGGCCTTCAGAGTGGTTCTATATGGAAGACGCCCCGCTGCCGGATCCAGTTCGGATCGGCCTCCCGGAGTTTAGCAACGCTCCTCTAAAGAAACGCCTGAGTTGGCGCCCGTGGAGCCCTCAACAGGAAGATGATAGGAGCGTCCACTATCTGATGGGCGAGATACGGCTACTAGCCCATTCCGGATTAACCATGATTGGAGTCATGGCCACATGCATTATGCGAGGGGTGCAGCCGCTCCAATATAGGGGCCACCCTATGTGGGATTTTAACGGGGAGAATGACGCCACCCGTCATGGCCTCACGGGGCCGGGATCGGCCGCCGATCTGGTGAAGATCCTGTCCGGCTTGTACAAGGGGGAGAAGGAGGATTTCCTCCGCACGAATCCATTGAATGGATTCTCCATGAATAACCCTTGGATCTGGGTAAGCGGACCCTTATATATCTGATCCGTGCTTTCAAAGGTAAGTGTCTTACTTTATGATTTCGACGTAGGAAATACGCCGGGATGTGGCGGGCATAGAAAGCCCAACTCCACAACCCGAGGATCCGGGAAGATCCCTTGATCTGGCCTCCGAAGAGGACCCGGACATAAAGGTGGATTTGATTGACGGGGTGTTCCACCAGCTCAGCATAGACAATGCTTTAGTCGCCATTACGGCTGACTACCCCGGTTTATGTCCGGCTTCCCAGGTGAGTATGACCGAAGTCCTGACACCCTTACTTTTTAATGCTTATTTCTGACCACCGTGTACCAATGGTGCTTGGCAGGAGGTGCCTTTACGGAGGGAAGCCGAGCCTGCGGCGACTGATCAAACGAGGTCAGTGCGGCCTAGCAGGCGGAAGAGGAGTGCGGCACGAATTGAAACATCGCCGCAAAGGTATGGTGCACCATTGTCTTTTAAGGGAAAGACTCCCGGGAGGCATATTAATGCTCATGATTCTTCCAGGAGAAAGAGCGCTCGCCGGACTGAGACCGGAGAGGGTGCCCACCAAGCCTCCGCCAGCCAGGCTCCAACGCCTGGTCCGGAGGGGGAGGCGAGCGCAAGGCGCGAGCCGGATGCTCCTCCAACGGAGGATGCCGACAGGTTGTCCGCCACCAGGTCTAAGGTGGAGAGCGCCATGAATCACAGGCGCCGTCGGACAGTTCTTCGTGACGCGTGTTTCTCCCTTGAGGCATTAAATGCCTTTAATGCGGGAGACGCGCACCTCCGTGCTTCTCAAGATGGTTTAACCAGAGCCACAGAGCAGTATGTAAAGGACATACAGGTAAGGAATTTTAATAGTTATATATGCCAGTAGCCCCCGAGACTTAAAATAGTTAAACTAACTAATTTAAGGATCATTTGTTATGCAGGATCTTACTGAGAAGAATACCCACCTGTCTCAGGAGCTTCAAGAATGGAAGGTCCAACTTGAGGCTGCACTAGCCGCTGCCAGGGGAGCCACGGAGACCCCCTCTGGTAATTCATATTTTGAAAAAAGAAGTAGTTTATGAAGTGCGGCGTGTGTGTATAGTCTGACAACAATATTGCAGAGGGTGCCGGACTAGATCCGGACAAGCAACAGCTGCTGCGCCAGTTGAAGGCCGGCGAGAGGGTGCTTATGAGGGTGCAGCAGGAGAGGAACAAACTCCAAGATGCCAACACCCACCTGGGCGAAGAACTAAAAGATGTTCGGGTCCAGCTGTTTAACTCCATAAAGGAGAATCGGCGGCTTCGTCGCGGCATTTATAGTAAGTGCTTGAGCAAACTCTTTTGAAAAGAAGAGTTCGACGAGGAAGTCGATTGACAGAAATGTTTCTATAGGTGTGCTCACGGGTCGTCCGGCGGAGGAGATGCCTGGTTCCACGGGAGACCCTCTTCCCGAGCTTCTGCTACTGCACGAACGTGTTCGGCAGGCGATGAGCGGTGTCGTTCAGGCCTTGTGGCCTTCCGTCTCCATACCTGAGGGCCTTGGAGGGCTTGCTGAGAAGCTTCAGGGAGTACGGCGACGTCTCCGTCTGTGGAAGATGTCGGCCTGCCGTCAAGGCGCCAGGGAGGCCTGGGCCATGGTGAAGACGCGGTACCCGAAGGCTGACCCAAACCACATGGCCGAGGTCAGACCTATGGGGCCCGATGGGAAGGAGATCCCTGTGAGCTTGATGTACGGCCAAGTAGAGTTGGCCGCGAAATATTCGCAACAGGACTGTAAATTAGACAGCCTCTTAGATGGGATTGAAGAGGACTACAATCAGTCTGTTTGACGATGTAATTTTAAAATGACATGTAAAATGCCTTCTAGCCGGATTGTAGATCGTTTGCCTTTGTGGACCTTTTCGCTTCAACCTTGGGACCCAATAGTCCGGAGTGTATCAGAATACCCTTACAGTTATAAAAGAACCGGGGCATGCATGGAGACAAGGCGTAGGGGTCATAATTGCTTTATCAGACAAGTGCCCAACTAGCTATGTTATATTACATGGTTAGTAAGAAACATCTTCCATGGAGAATAGTTCTGTTAAGGGTTCCTTTCCCTAGGAGGCATGCCCTTAAGTGCATGTCCGGACTGCGAAAATAGTAGAAAAAGCATCTGGGGGCAGATAAATAAGTAAGTAATAAATCATCTTTCAGGTCACCGACCAAATATTCCCTTAAGAACGCTAGCCTTCGGCTTCACCCAGTTTGAGGTACACATCCAGCTGACCCGGCAGTAACAATCGCAGATGTGCTCCCTTTTCCTCCTAGCCGAACAATCGGGAACGTAGGGGTAAGCACAGGAGCCAGGCAACCCGGCTTGGCCAAAACTTAAGTCATATCGATGCATATAATGGTGATGAAAAGGTACATGTGGAAGTGTGACACATGTGGTGGGCATGAAGCCCATATAAATAAGCTTCTGTTAATGAAGCCCCCAGGTATAACGAGTGCGAGTAGCACATCGAGTTAGTGCGAACAAAGCGTAGATTAGCCCTCAAGAGGGTTGTACTGAAAGAGGGAGGAAAATGGAGGGAAAACAAAGATAGCGAAAAAACATGAAAGGTGGACGGAGGAAAGAGACGAACCCTGAGTCCGGCGCTAGGCGTAAAATCTTTGAAGATGGGTTGCGTTCCTTGGGTTTGGCTCGAGTCGGTTGTCAGATGCGTTGCATAGATGGTATGCACCGCCGGTAAGGAATTGGTCAATGAAGAAGGGACCTTCCCATTTGGGCTTGAGTTTGTGCTTTTTCTTGTCCGGCAGACGTAGAACTAGCTCGCCAACATTGTAAGTTTTGGCCCGTACTTCTTTGCTTTGATATCTTCGAGCTTGCTGTTGATAGAATGCGGAACGGGATTTTGCCACGTTGTGCTCCTTCTCTAAAGCATCCAAACTGTCCTGCCGATCCAACTCGGCTTCTCTTTCCTCGTACATGCGCACGCAAGGTGAGTCATGAATTATATCGCAGGGCAAAACTGCCTCAGCGCCGTATACCATAAAAAATGGTGTGAATCCGGTTGTGCGGTTTGGCGTGGTCCGTAGCCCCAGAGTACGGAGTCGAGCTCCTCTACCCAGTGTGTGTTAGATTCCGTGAGGGACCACACTAATCTGGGTTTAATGCTGCTCATGATTAGACCATTTGCTCGTTCCACTTGACCATTAGTTTGAGGGTGGTAGACTGAAGCGTAGTCGAGCTTGATGCCCATGTTTTTGCACCAGAATTTAACATCGTCGGCCATGAAATTCGTGCCATTATCAGTGATGATGCTGTGGGGGACGCCAAAACGGTGTACTACCCCGGATATGAAGTCTATCACAGGTCCAGATTCTGCCGTTTTAACCGGCTTGGCCTCTATCCATTTGGTGAATTTGTCCACCATGACCAATAAGTATTTGTGCCTGTGGGTTCCCCCTTTAAGGGGTCCAACCATGTCAAGCCCCCAGACCGCGAACGGCCAAGTAATGGGTATAGTTTTGAGGGCGGTGGGTGGCATGTAGCTCTGATTAGTAAAGAGCTGGCAACCGACGCATCGTTGGACTAAGTCCTGAGCATCTGCCCGGGCGGTCGGCCAATAAAATCCTGTATGGAAGGCCTTGCCTACAAGGGACCGGGCGGCGGCGTGGTGCCCGCCTAGTCCGGCGTGAATTTCAGTCAGGAGATTTCGCCCTTCCTCTTTGGAGATACACCTTTGAAGGACTCCGGTTGTGCTTTTCTTATAAAGTTCTCCCTCATGGACCTTGTAGGCTTTAGATCGCCGAACTATGCAGCGGGCCTCATTTTGTTCTTCGGGAAGTTCCTGCCTAATTAAGTAGGCTAGAAATGGTTCCGTCCACGGGGCAATTACTGCCAGTATTTCGTGGGCTGAATCTGTTATTTCATTGGCTGAGCCACCGATTGTGTCAGAATCTTCTGCGTTAGGTGATGCAGTTGGTTCCGGATTATTTTTTCCGGACTCCTCTTCCCATAATACGGATGGCTTAAAGAGCCACTCCCGGAAGATGTTTGGAGGGACGGCGTCGCGTTTTGCGCCGATTCGTGCCAACACGTCTGCTGCCTGGTTATTATCCCGGGCTACATGGTGGAGTTCGAGTCCTTCGAACTGGGCTGACATTTTTAGGACAGCGTTACGGTAGGCTGCCATTTTCAGATCCTTGGTGTCAAAGTCTCCATTTACTTGGGATATTTGTGAGGTTTGAATCCCCGCGCACCTCTAGGCATTGAATACCCATGGAGATTGCCATCCAGAGGCCATGTAGAAGGGCCTCGTATTCGGCTGCATTGTTGGAGTCCGTGTACATTATTTGAAGCACGTATTGGACTGTGTCTCCGGTTGGGGACGTCAAGACGACGCGAGCCCCCAAGCCAGCCAACATTTTGGAGCCGTCGAAATGCATGATCCAATTGGAGTATGCGCCATACTCTTTAGGGAGTTCGTCTTCGGTCCATTCGGCGATGAAGTCAGCTAGAACTTGCGACTTGATAGCTCGCCGTGGTTTGTAGGTTATATCCTGCCCGTTGCATCGCTCACCAGAAGAGCTCAATGGCCCATTTAGCAATCCTGCCTGTCGCATCGCGATTGTTTATAATGTCATTGAGAGGTACTTCGGAGGCCACTGTTATGGAACACTCTTGAAAGTACTGTGGCAGCTCCCAGGATGCCATGAACACCGCATACGCTATCTTTTGATAGTGTGGGTACCGGGACTTGCATGGAGTTAAGACAGTGGATACGTAGTACACTGGTTTTTGAAGAGGGAATTTGTGCCCTTCTGTTTCTCGTTCGACGACGAGTACCGCGCTGACAACTTGATGTGTTGCTGCGATATATAACAACATCGGTTCGCCCAGGTTGGGCGCGGCCAGGACCGGATTTGTTGCCAATACGGCCTTAATTTCTTTGAGTCCGGCCGTGGCAGCATCCGTCCATTCGAAATGTTTGGTGCGCCGGAGGAGGCGATAGAGGGGCAGTGCCTTTTCTCCCAAATGGGAGATGAAGCGGCTTAGAGCCGCCATGCATCCAGTTAGTTTTTGTATTTGCTTGAGGTCTTTTGGGATATCCAATTGTGACAGAGCTCAGATCTTGGCTGGGTTTGCTTCAATTCCTCTACCAGATACAATGAAGCCCAAGAGCTTTCCGGCTGGTACGCCGAAAACACATTTTTCCGGTTTGAGCTTAATGTCATATGCTCGGAGGTTGTCGAATGTCACCCTCAAGTCGTCTACTAGAGTTTCGACGTGTTTGGTCTTGACGACCACATCATCTATGTATGCCTCTACTGTTTTGCCTATCTGGGTGGCCAGACATGTCTGAATCATGCGCTGATATATTGCGCCGGCATTTTTGAGTCCGAAGGGCATTGTGTTGAAGCAGAATGGTCCGTATGGAGTAATAAATGCTGTTGCGGCCTGGTCTTTTTCCGCCATCTTGATTTGATGGTATCCGGAGTATGCGTCAAGGAAGCACAATGAATCGTGCCCTGCGGGAGCATCGATGATTTGGTCGATGTGAGGGAGAGGGAAAGGGTCCTTTGGACAGGCCTTGTTAAGGTCTTTGAAATCGACACAAAAGTGCCAGGATTTGTCCTTTTTTGGTACCATTACCAGGTTGGCTAGACAGTCGGGATGTTTTATATCTCTGATGAATCCGGCTTCTAAGAGTTTGGCTAGCTCCTCTCCCATTACCTGTCTTTTGGGTTCGGAAAATCGCCGAAGAGCCTATTTGACTGGCTTGAATCCTTTTAGGATATTTAGGCTGTGCTCTGCCAGCCTCCGTGGGATTCTTGGCATGTCTGAAGGGTGCCAGGCGAAAATGTCCCAATTTTCCCGAAGGAATTCTCGTAGTGCGGTTTCTACATCAGGATTTAATTGTACCCCAATGGAGGCCGTCTTTGTGGGGTACGTTGGATGGACCTGGGATTTGACTATTTCGTCTACTGGTTTAAAAGAGGTGGACTTAGACCTCTTATCGAGTATCACATCGTCCCTATCCACCGTGGAGCGCAGCGAAGTGAGCTCCTCTGCCGCTAGGGCTTCGGATAATGCCTCTAGGGCGGGTGCGGCTGTCTTATTTTCAGCGTGGAGTGCTATATCTGGATCACTGACGAGAGTGATTATTCCATTGGGCCCGGGCATTTTGAGCTTCATGTACCCGTAATGGGGTACAACTTGGAAGATTGTGAATGCCTCTTGCCCTAACAAGGCGTGATATCCGCTGCCGAATGGAGCCACTTGGAACGTGACCTCTTCGGACCTGTAGTTGTCCGGCGAGCCGAACACTACGTCTAGTGTGATTTTTCCTGTGCAGCGTACTTCTCGACTAGGGATTATTCCCCTGAAGGTTGTGCTGCTTCGCTCAATGCGGCTCCAGTCAATTTCCATTTTTTGAAGGGTTTCCTCATAGATGAGGTTTAATCCGCTGCCGCCATCCATGAGTACCTTGGTAAGACGAAAGCCGTCCACTATCGGACTAAGGACCAATGCGGCTGGTGCTCGAGCTGTTCGGAATTTAGGTGCATCGCTGGCATTCAAGGTGATAGCTGTGTCGCTCCATTGATTCATTGTTGCTACTTGGTAGACTTCAGCGGGGTTGCGGATTGTTCGCTTCCGCATGTTATTTGATGCGAAAGTCTTGAAGACTGTTAATACCGTACTGGTACTGTTGGGCTGAGCTAGAAAGCCTTCGCCACTTTTGGCCACCTGCCGTAGTATCCAACATGCTCGAAGGCTATGTGTTGGAGTGGCGCCCTCCGTACTGTGGATTTTGCAGGGTCCGTTGAGCCATCCCTCCAGTACGGTTCCGTGCCCTTTAGGGGGTTTTTGCTTTTTGGTTTTTAATCCAGGTGCTTGAGTATGAAGCACCCTTTTATTTCGGAATGGGGTTGTATTCAGGGCCGGATTGTCCCAAAACCTGGTTTCGGTTTTCCAGGCGCTCTCCATCGCACAGTATTTTTGTACAATGGTCTCTAGGTCGGCGAAGCGTGTAACTTCGCGACGACTTATGGCGTTTATGATTCCCTTGTCCGTGCAATTGTTGCAAAAAATTGAAATCACGCTTTCTTCACGGCAGTCCTTTATCCTATTTATAACCAGGAGGAATCTGGCCCAGTAATGATGTACTGTTTCATCAAGCTCTTGCCGTATTTGAGATAGATTGCTTATGTTTGGGTGGGCGGGTGGAATTAAGTTCGGAACCCCGCCGGATCTGAGGCTCAAAGGCCAAGTAGTTTCCGGATTTGGATGCTTGGTTTGTTGGATGCCTTCCAACAAATCTGGTCCGATGCCTGACTTTAGGTTCAGTATTTGATTGACGTCCGTCTCTCCGCAGGAATCCAACATGCAGGGATCGGGAATCCAGACATAGCTGGTTTTTAACGTAGAAGAAGAGTCACCGCATTGTTCCTCGACCACAACAACGTGGTGGGTAGCCTGGGGAGAGTTAATTTCTCTCAGATCGGTTTTAAGACCAATCTGATTGTAGTCTGTAGCGACTGCCAGGGCGGTGATGCGATCCAAGAGCTCGTTTACGGAGGAGAGCTCAATCGGATCTAGCTGCTCGGCGAATTCCGAGTTTACATGAAGATCGCTTTTGATGACCTGAGAGGTCATCATTGGAGCGGTGGCCGAACAGGCGGTCATAAGAAAACCATCTAGCTGGATAGTTTGGCCGGCGGCCAAAGCTCCCTTGACGACGGCGCCGTCTTTAAAGACGAGAAAAGGCATCCTTCCTGATTGTGACGGCACAGAGGAACTCTTAATGAAAGCACCAATGTCGGTGTCAAAACCGGCGGATCTCGGGTAGGGGGTCCCGAACTGTGCGTCTAGGCGGATGGTAACAGGAGACAAGGGACACGATGTTTTACCCAGGTTCGGGCCCTCTTGATGGAGGTAAAACCCTATGTGATGCTTGATTAATATTGATGATGTGTGTTACAAGAGTAGATCTACCACAAGATCAAGGAGGCTAAACCCTAGAAGCTAGCCTATGGTATGTGTCAGGACCCCGACTCGATGTCACATCGATCTAGCTGGTAACACCTCATATCACTTTGCGGCCTCACGCACGGTATCCCCACGGGTGTCGTCTTACCCTTTTCCCGGGACCGTTTGCGCCTTTTGGCTCACGTATATGATAGTGTCACTAGCATCCATATGATAAAGAGCCCGGGCTGACATGACTAGTCGTAAACCCAAAGTGGCGCAGACTTACAGGGACAGGCATCCATGACCCAGCTTCGAACGTGTCGGTCATCAGCAAGTGGGTCCGGGCTGTAGCACTGGGCTAGCAGGACTCCGGTAAACCGGGCTGTAGCGGGCTAACAGGACTCCGGTACTCAAAGCGTGACATTTCCCCGAAGGGACAGACACAGGAACGAAGAAGGACACATGCCGGCCAGCCTAAGTGTTCCAGAGCAGTAGCAAGCTACCATGGCTCAGTGGTAACACTAGGAGACATTTCCCGGTAAGAGAGGCTACTAAAGATAAACAACTAGATAGTCAGATCCCACACATACCAAGCATTTCAATCATACACACAATATGCTCGATATGTGCAAATACAACGAAGCATCACAACATGACTCTACGACACAAGTACTTTATTTAAGGCTCAGTGAGCCATACATAACATACACACAAAGGTACGGGTCTCACGACCCAACATACAAGTCATACAATCATACAAGCCAACAGCGGAAGTAACTTGTCTGAGTACAGACAACTAGTAAATAAAAGAGGCTTGGAAAGCCTGGCTATACTATGTGGTCCTTCACAAGCTCAGGGTCACCACCTGGGTCTTTTGCCTACTCGTTGATGTCAACGTCTACATAGAACCCATCAGAAGGGGTTGCAGCGTCTTCTGTAAAATTGTAGATTATAGCAACATGAGTACAAAGGTACTCAGCAAGACTTACATCAGATCCTACATACATGCATAGTATCAAGAAGGGTTGGTGGAGTTATTGCAGCAAGCCAGCTTTGACTCTTGGCTAGACTATCCTACGATACTCCATTTGAAACAGTTTTGCGCACACGAGTCCACTACTCACCACTTCAATACACTACCGAGGATCCACCTCCGTCTTCCTACGGAAGAGCCATCCTCGGCACTCACACTTATCTTGAGGCTTTTAGTAGTTTCCATTTACTTGTCTATGAACTGTATAGGCAACCAAGTAGTCCTTTACCGCGGACGCGGCTATTCGAATAGATTATGATAACCCTGCAGGGGTGTACTTCTTCATACATGTTTCCACCACTTAGCGTCTGCACACGACATGTGCTCGGCAGACTTCAAGCGAAAGCCGACGTGGGTGTAGACCACGACCTACCTAAACACTTAAGCCTCTAGTCCAGGTTTATCGCATATTCAGGTTCCATCCGCAGGGAGTCCGGCCGAGGTTTCCCATACGGCCCCGAACGATGTGAACAGGGTTCCCGAGATACCTAACGGGTATTCGGTACACCGTGCCACGTACCTACCGCATCACAGCCCACCCCTACGGTCAGCGCTGTCCACGGCCTCCAGTAGGCTACAAACACCAGAAACTACTTGCAACTCCTGGACAGAGAACTAGGGTGAATAAGAAGCCGAGAGGGTCCATTGGTTTCGGGCCCAATGCATGGTAGTAGCTGATTCTTAAATCACACATACAGATCTCAGTGCTTAAGGTCGGCTTCAATGAAACAACCCACCATGTACTCCTACATGGCCTCTCATCGATACCTTTACCAAATCGTGTTCACCACACCACTCTTATTACCGACATAATCATTTCACTCTAGCCCATCACCCAGATGAACCAGACCTGACACAACTCTAAGCATAGCAGGCATAGCAAGGTAGGAACAACACATACATATGGCTCAATCAACTCCTACACATGCTAGTGGGTTTCATCTAGTTACTGTGGCAATGACAGGTCATGCAGAGGAAATGGGTTCAACTACCGTAGCACACAGCAGTTTGAATCGCGTTGTCTTAATGCAGTAAAATAGAGCAGGAGCGAGAACATGGGATTGTATCGATATGATCAAATGGTTGGTTGCTTGCCTGATGATTCGTTGCACGGATACGACTCTTCGTTAGGGTAATCACGATAATCCTCGGGGACAGATCCTGTCGCAAAGGATAACGATACACAGGCATCACCAAACAATGTGCAACAATATGATGCATGCATGAAACATGGCAATATGAGTGTGTTGGGCTAATGCAACTAAAGCCAGTAGGGTTTGAGCAAATTTGAATCAAAGATTCAAATTCCAAATTCAAATATGGCCTTTTAAAGTGCCTTTTCTTATTCTGATTAAAACATCAAGTTAACTTGTTTGATCATGCATGAAAATAGTACAGATGGATAGATTGGATTTTTCTGATCATTTTTCATATATAATTTGTCCAATTTGGAGTTACAGAATAAAAGTTATGAATTTTTGAAGTTTAAATAATATTCTGGAATTTCCTGATTTAATTTAAATCCAGAAATTCAATTACTGCGTCAGCCTGACATCACAGTGACATCAGCAGGTCAACAGGGCTGGCTCGGGTCAAACCTGACGTGTGGGGTCCACACGTCAGTGTCACAGGGGCTAATCCCGCGTTGACCCCGGGCTGGTTAGCTTTGACTATGCCCTGGGGCCCACTTGTCAGCGTCAGTAGGTGGTGGATTAGTGGTTAATCAACTAGGCCATGTCAGCTCGCCGGAGTTCTGGCCGGCGGCGACCAACAGTGCGGCGGCGATAGTGGTTTTGGTCGTTTCGGCCACCAAATGGAACGTGGCGACCACCGGAGTGAAGCTGAGGACGACCCGCGGCTCTTGGCGGAGTCAGTTGGGGTCGGGGTGGCCGGAGTCGATGGCGGCGAGCTCGGCTGCGGCCGCCGGGGTTCGGTCGTGCACGGGAACGGTGCTGGAGCTCGAAGTCGAGCAAAGTGAGGCGCTAGGAATGCTCTACTGGGTTCTGTGAACGCGTTGGACTCGCCGGGGTGACCAAATGGTCACCGGAGCTGCGTCGACGGCGAGCTCGGCGACGGCGGAGGTTCGGCCGTGGTGGGGATGCAGCTACGGTGAGGGAACGAGGGAAAGGAGAGGGGGAAACGACTCGGGGGCTCACCGCGGTTGCAGTGGGCGTCGAAGCGGGCTCGGGGACGCGCTGGAGACGGCGAATTCGTCGGCGACGGTGGTCGGAGCCCGAAGAGGGGAACAGCAACGTGGCGACGATGCAGGGCTTCCGGGGACTCGTGGAGCGGTGGGGAGGAAGAGGGAGTTGTGGCGGAGCTTCTGAGCTACTCGGGGGAGCGAGGGGTGGCCGGAGACAGTGGCTACGGCGAACGGCGGCGACGGTGATCTTCGGCCGAGAGCGAGAGAGAGCGAGGGAGAAACGGGGGAGAGTGAGCGAGAGCAGGGGGGATCGGGACGGGCTGCGGACGTCGTCCACGCGGCTAGGAGGGCGTCGGCAAGCAGGAGGTGGCCGCGCGGCCGCGCGCGCGCGAGCACGCAGCAGCTTCGGGGCGTGGGGAGGAAGACGACGGGGAGCTACAGTGTTGGGCTGGGTCGGCTGCTAGCTGGGCCGGCCAGCTGGCTGTACGGTGAGGCCAGGTACTTCTTCTCTCTTTTTTTTATTTCTGTTCTGTTTTTCTTTTAATTAATTCTTTTGCCACTGTTTGAATTAAAAATAATAATTCAAACAATGCCAAAGCTCCTCTGAATATTTTTATATTGCTAGATGGACTTTTCCAAAGCTCATAAAATATTTCAGGGGTATTTGAAATTATATTCTAATTATATGAATATAATTCAAATTCAAATAGCTAAAGATTTAAATTCAAAGTCCCAAAAATAAATCCTTTTAAAATGTTCATTATTTTTGGTTTAGATCAAAACCCTTGCCAAAAATATTAAACATCTAAGAGGAGCATTTTGGAACAATGAATGAGATTTTAGGGGTTTTTGCCCCTCTTTTATTTAGGGTTTTGAGGCTTCCAATATTCCTCAATTCAAGTTTCAAAAAATATAGACATGATGCACACATGAAGCTAGCCTAGAGCAATGCCAGAAGCTAGGGATGTGACAACTCACCCCCACTAAACAAGAATCTCGTCTCGAGATTCAAGCGTAGGGTAAGGTGAAAGGTAAACACAACTAGTATAATCTTCACGATCCAGGTTGCACTTCATAGAAACGTTGATTCGATCACCATCTTTGTCTTGTCGTCTTGCTCTGAGAAATCCTGCCAACATGACCTGGAGGGAAAGAGACTCTAGAAGGGTCGATCTTCTCGAAGATCGAACAACTCACGGAACGAGACATAGGACCATCTCTCGGGTTGAGACACGAGATACACATCAAGAGGGGTGGAAAGAAACGGATGACGAAGGTTCACTAGGTAGACAACAATTTCACGCTTAAGAGGGTGGCAAACGATTGTCAACGTAGCGAGGAGTTGAGTTGCCATGAAACCATAACGATACACCTTAGGGAAGGTGACTCGTAGAGATATCCCCTTAAGTGGCAAAAAGAATTACTTTTGATTCAAAGATCATTGAAACTCTTTAAACCAGCCTAAGGCAATTCACAACGATCGTTTGGAGGGGGTCTGTAGAATGGCATACTCGGACTTGGATGATGTGGATTACCTTGTTGAAGACAAAGTAATGGATGAATTTGCTTATCACCGGAGGTGGAAGAGACCCATGGTAGAATGGCACTTTGGCGGTGCAAGCTGGGAACAAAATGCAAATGCTGGGAATGATTCTGGTAACTGGGGAAGAACCCAACAATAAAGAGTGAATTCACTATTGGAGTGGTTATAGCATAACCGAAGGGACTAGGAGCAATCCCGGTTAGTGCCGGCGATAATACCTAACGCTTGTGCGTGCTCTCAAGAACTTGAGCAATTCCATAATCATCAAGGTTTTACCAACATCCGTGTCAAGGGTCCGATAACACAACTTACTACCATGATGAATGGTGATGGAGGATGCAGATGCAAAGGAAGATAACACCTTCTCAGATTTCACCCTTGGCGGGGCCAAGGAAATAAAATCTGGATGATCGACCGAGAGACATTTAGCACTCCGCTTCTAATGTTCTCCTTGATGTGCTAGTGTAACCCATTCATAGATATGGTTTGATATCTAGAACATCAAGTAAAAGGTCGGACTTCGGGAACACAAGAATCCATAAGGAACAACTAGGGAGGTAAACCCTACGAAATCCTTATAGGAAGGTGGCCAACTTCTTTAATCAAGATACTACAATAATAGGTCTCTCGGCTGGGTGGTGCTGGCCTCGACATCCACTTCGCCGGTTATCGAGGGACCAATATTATAGTTCTTGGGAAATGTTCCAAACCATCATATCTGCCTGAGATTCAGATCTGGTTGGTGTCAGGATATCCCAGACTCATCAAGTCTAGAAAGAAAATGAAAGTTTGCAACGCAAATCGACGAGATAATGTTGCGGGATTCTCGGGGAGTGAGCTACGATAGTAAGCTCCAAAACATGAGCTGGTTCTGCTACAACATGTGAACACGCTGTCCCAGACAAACATGACCACGTGGTAGTCTTATAATAAAACACTACCGAGTTCAGGAGGGGAAACCATCATTAAGGACATCGAAGTCTCCACGCGTGGAAGTCCAAAGAGTTCACCTTGGACAGACTCCTTTATCTTTGAACAACTCAATCAGTGGCTTGGTGTGCTAGGATATACATATAGAATGGAGGTTGCAAATCTCCAGACCACAGAATACTTCGCACGTATGCATGACTGACTTGGGATGATTCCAAAGGAAACAACATTGACTTTCTCGAATCCACGGCGGCAACTTGCATCAAATGCACATGGACTGGAGGAAGTCACTTCTTCATCCAAACATATGCTTCATGAGCTAGCATGAACAAATGCTTTCAAAAGTTTCCAACACTAGCTTAATGTTCAACAAAATCATGGAGGAGATAAGGATGTTGTCAATGGGCTCAACAACAATTCATCTAGGTTTCCTTTTAAAAGGAATTCCATAGTTAAGTGAACAAGTGATATCATTGGTCAGGCCAAAGATGTAAGGGTGTATGCTCGAGGGATCAACCACGAATAAGACAACATTACGAATATCGTTGGTTCTGGTCTGATTGGATGATAGCCCATACTCAAATTATAGATGGGGTAAGACAATAGGTCCAACAACTGATCACAAGGACCAATTAATGAAGATATCATCTTTCTTCAACACACACACATACACAGAAAGATATCCCTTAACATGAACTAAGTCAGACAAGCTTTTATCTTCCAACTCTCCAAGTTGTTGTCTAGCTTAACCAACTAGCTCCGGGATATCCATCACAGATTCTTGGAGAAAGGGTGGTTCACAAGAACCCGACTTGATCACGAGCTCAAACATAGCAGTCAGGTGACAACATGGTAATACTTCCGAGAAGATATTCGGAAAATCACGAACCACCGGTATGTTACTAAGCTCGAGAACAATCTTGCTTTTCAGGGCAAGATGATATGATCAAATGAGCGAGGACTTGACAAAATCCTAACTCATCAATCAAAGAGTGCACCAGGAAATAAGGACTAGGTAGCACGATCAATCTTAGAATGATGATTCAATAACCAACACACTAAGAATAAAATTATTGTCCTTTAACTACCCAGCAACGAGGTTGCTAGGCATATTGATTTCACACATCACAATTCATTTGTCGGTATTCCGGTTGCATCAACACGAAGACCGAGGAATGACTAATGATGGCAAGAAGTATCACTGTACCAGGAGTTCATAGGATGGGGTGCAATTCCTATAACAATCCCGATTTAAAGATGGTAATACTCCAAGGTAGAACAGAACGAAAGCTGGATTAGCAATTTGATCTGCGGAGCACAACTTCTCTGACCCAATCCTGGATATGGAAGAGGTACTGGAGTTTGTTTCTCCTAGTCATTCTGCGATAGAATGGCTTGACGGACCACAAGAGTAATAGGCATCGATAAACGAACGCACGCATACTCCTGGCTATCAATTGATAGACGAGGGTCAGAATGCAACTAAAGAGAGACAACTCAAGGAACATATGATTTTCTGAGTTGTGGATGCATGGTTTAGCATGTCGGACGAATTCCACATGTTTCTTCCGGATAACCCATGCAGAAAAGTAGAACTGGCAGAGTCACAATATATATAACGGAGAACTCATCAAGAATAATCCTGTTGTGATATTTCAGTTCAACGAGGAACTTCTGCCATAAGTAGTTCATGGTATTTGGAATAAGAAGATACCACGGACTTTAAGGACTATCGCAAAGGTTACTAATATCCTAAAGGAACTAGCAAACACTATCAACATGAAGTAAGTAGAGTGAATCTCGGGTTCAAATCCCAAGGAGTAGAATACCTACTACTAAGTAGCATCACGGGATGCTTTCGAGAATGATGGCCAGAATCATCACACTGGGAACACAAATCATGGCTAAATTACTAGATGACTCCCTAAACACCTAGGGCCACAATAATATCTCCAACATATATGTCAAGGTAACGAAGTACCTCAACTCACTGATTAGTGTGGTTAATCTGGCCCATGGGAACATCGGAAACAGAAGGAAGGGATTTGCAAATGCATCAGACTATTTAGAAACCTGGGATGACTCGGACAGCATAACGGCTGTAAATGCTCAGAAAAGATTTGAGACATTCACAAAAATGGTGGCATAACCACTCAGAAGCACAATATCAAGGGTTCGAGATCAACAGTTAACATACAGAAATAGTAGGAACTGAACTGAGGCTTAATCCAACAATCTTATAAGTCTACGGATTAGTAACACGTGATCCTGATAGAAAGAAGAGATATCCTAGTTCTTAATCCCCGTAGAAGATAAGATGATGACTCAGATCAGAAGGGCATAAGGTATAAGGAGTAAAAAGAGCCTTACGTTCCATCCCA
The DNA here is from genome assembly GCF_018294505.1 of Triticum aestivum. Taxonomy (NCBI): domain Eukaryota; kingdom Viridiplantae; phylum Streptophyta; class Magnoliopsida; order Poales; family Poaceae; genus Triticum; species Triticum aestivum. The sequence continues at coordinate 230,712,480 of NC_057804.1, read as the reverse complement.
CAATCAATTCCCTTATATAACTAAAGAATTTCTAAACTCAACTTCGACCAGTTACGCTGTTAGGACCCCGACTCGATGTCACATCGATCTAGCTGGTAACACCTCATATCACTTTGCGGCCTCACGCACGGTATCCCCACGGGTGTCGTCTTACCCTTTTCCCGGGACCGTTTGCGCCTTTTGGCTCACGTATATGATAGTGTCGCTAGCATCCATATGATAAGGAGCCCGGGCTGACATGACTAGTCGTAAACCCAAAGTGGCACAGACTTACAGGGACAGGCATCCATGACCCAGCTTCGAACGTGTCGGTCATCAGCAAGTGGGTCCGGGCTGTAGCACTGGGCTAGCAGGACTCCGGTAAACCGGGCTGTAGCGGGCTAACAGGACTCCGGTACTCAAAGCGTGACATTTCCCCGAAGGGACAGACACAGGAACGAAGAAGGACACATGCCGGCCAGCCTAAGTGTTCCGGAGCAGTAGCAAGCTACCATGGCTCAGTGGTAACACTAGGAGACATTTCCCGGTAAGAGAGGCTACTAAAGATAAACAACTAGATAGTCAGATCCCACACATACCAAGCATTTCAATCATACACACAATATGCTCGATATGTGCAAATACAACGAAGCATCACAACATGACTCTACGACACAAGTACTTTATTTAAGGCTCAGTGAGCCATACATAACATACACACAAAGGTACGGGTCTCACGACCCAACATACAAGTCATACAATCATACAAGCCAACATCGGAAGTAACTTGTCTGAGTACAGACAACTAGTAAATAAAAGAGGCTTGGAAAGCCTGGCTATACTATGTGGTCCTTCACAAGCTCAGGGTCACCACCTGGGTCTTTTGCCTACTCGTTGATGTCAACGTCTACATAGAACCCTTCAGAAGGGGTTGCAGCGTCTTCTGTAAAATTATAGATTATAGCAACATGAGTACAAAGGTACTCAGCAAGACTTACATCAGATCCTACATACATGCATAGTATCAAGAAGGGTTGGTGGAGTTATTGCAGCAAGCCAGCTTTGACTCTTGGCTAGACTATCCTACGATACTCCATTTGAAACAGTTTTGCGCACACGAGTCCACTACTCACCACTTCAATACACTACCGAGGATCCACCTCCGTCTTCCTACGGAAGAGCCATCCTCGGCACTCACACTTATCTTGAGGCTTTTAGTAGTTTCCATTTACTTGTCTATGAACTGTATAGGCAACCAAGTAGTCCTTTACCGCGGACGCGGCTATTCGAATAGATTATGATAACCCTGCAGGGGTGTACTTCTTCATACATGTTTCCACCACTTAGCGTCTGCACACGACATGTGCTCGGCAGACTTCAAGCGAAAGCCGACGTGGGTGTAGACCACGACCTACCTAAACACTTAAGCCTCTAGTCCAGGTTTATCGCCTATTCAGGTTCCATCCGCAGGGAGTCCGGCCGAGGTTTCCCATACGGCCCCGAACGATGTGAACAGGGTTCCCGAGATACCTAACGGGTATTCGGTACACCCGGCCACGTACCTACCGCATCACAGCCCACCCCTACGGTCAGCGCTGTCCACGGCCTCCAGTAGGCTACAAACACCAGAAACTACTTGCAACTCCTGGACAGAGAGCTAGGGTGAATAAGAAGTCGAGCGGGGTCATATTTCAGGGCCCAATGCATGGTAGTAGCTATATCTTAAATCACACATACAGATCTCAGTGCTTAAGGTCGGCTTCAATGAAACAACCCACCATGTACTCCTACATGGCCTCTCATCGATACCTTTACCAAATCGTGTTCACCACACCACTCTTATTACCGACATAATCATTTCACTCTAGCCCATCACCCAGATGAACCAGACCTGACACAACTCTAAGCATAGCATGCATAGCAAGGTAGGAACAACACATACATATGGCTCAATCAACTCCTACACATGCTAGTGGGTTTCATCTAGTTACTGTGGCAATGACAGGTCATGCAGAGGAAATGGGTTCAACTACCGTAGCACACAGCAGTTTGAATCGCGTTGTCTTAATGCAGTAAAATAGAGCAGGAGCGAGAACATGGGATTGTATCGATATGATCAAATGGTTGGTTGCTTTCCTGATGATTCGTTGCACGGATACGACTCTTCGTTAGGGTAATCACGATACTCCTCGGGGACAGATCCTGTCGCAAAGGATAACGATACACAGGCATCACCAAACAATGTGCAACAATATGATGCATGCATGAAACATGGCAATATGAGTGTGTTGGGCTAATGCAACTAAAGCCAGTAGGGTTTGAGCAAATTTGAATCAAAGATTCAAATTCCAAATTCAAATATGGCCTTTTAAAGTGCCTTTTCTTATTCTGATTAAAACATCAAGTTAACTTGTTTGATCATGCATGAAAATAGTACAGATGGATAGATTGGATTTTTCTGATCATTTTTCATATATAATTTGTCCAATTTGGAGTTACAGAATAAAAGTTATGAATTTTTGAAGTTTAAATAATATTCTGGAATTTCCTGATTTAATTTAAATCCAGAAATTCAATTACTGCGTCAGCCTGACATCACAGTGACATCAGCAGGTCAACAGGGCTGGCTCGGGTCAAACCTGACGTGTGGGGTCCACACGTCAGTGTCACAGGGGCTAATCCCGCGTTGACCCCGGGCTGGTTAGCTTTGACTATGCCCTGGGGCCCACTTGTCAGCGTCAGTAGGTGGTGGATTAGTGGTTAATCAACTAGGCCACGTCAGCTCGCCGGAGTTCTGGCCGGCGGCGACCAACAGTGCGGCGGCGATAGTGGTTTTGGTCGTTTCGGCCACCAAATGGAACGCGGCGACCACCGGAGTGAAGCTGAGGACGACCCGCGGCTCTTGGCGGAGTCAGTTGGGGTCGGGGTGGCCGGAGTCGACGGCGGCGAGCTCGGCTGCGGCCGCCGGGGTTCGGTCGTGCACGGGAACGGTGCTGGAGCTCGAAGTCGAGCAAAGTGAGGCGCTAGGAATGCTCTACTGGGTTCTGTGAACGCGTTGGACTCGCCGGGGTGACCAAATGGACACCGGAGCTGCGTCGACGGCGAGCTCGGCGACGGCGGAGGTTCGGCCGTGGTGGGGATGCAGCTACGGTGAGGGAACGAGGGAAAGGAGAGGGGGAAACGACTCGGGGGCTCACCGCGGTTGCAGTGGGCGTCGAAGCGGGCTCGGGGACGCGCTGGAGACGGCGAATTCGTCGGCGACGGTGGTCGGAGCCCGAAGAGGGGAACAACGACGTGGCGACGATGCAGGGCTTCCGGGGACTCGTGGAGCGGTGGGGAGGAAGAGGGAGTTGTGGCGGAGCTTCTGAGCTACTCGGGGGAGCGAGGGGTGGCCGGAGACAGTGGCTACGGCGAACGGCGGCGACGGTGATCTTCGGCCGAGAGCGAGAGAGAGCGAGGGAGAAACGGGGGAGAGTGAGCGAGAGCAGGGGGGATCGGGACGGGCTGCGGACGTCGTCCACGCGGCCAGGAGGGCGTCGGCAAGCAGGAGGTGGCCGCGCGGCCGCGCGCGCGCGAGCACGCAGCAGCTTCGGGGCGTGGGGAGGAAGACGACGGGGAGCTACAGTGTTGGGCTGGGTCGGCTGCTAGCTGGGCCGGCCAGCTGGCTGTACGGTGAGGCCAGGTACTTCTTCTCTCTTTTTTTTATTTCTGTTCTGTTTTTCTTTTAATTAATTCTTTTGCCACTGTTTGAATTAAAAATAATAATTCAAACAATGCCAAAGCTCCTCTGAATATTTTTATATTGCTAGATGGACTTTTCCAAAGCTCATAAAATATTTCAGGGGTATTTGAAATTATATTCTAATTATATGAATATAATTCAAATTCAAATAGCTAAAGATTTAAATTCAAAGTCCCAAAAATAAATCCTTTTAAAATGTTCATTATTTTTGGTTTAGATCAAAACCCTTGCCAAAAATATTAAACATCTAAGAGGAGCATTTTGGAACAATGAATGAGATTTTAGGGGTTTTTGCCCCTCTTTTATTTAGGGTTTTGAGGCTTCCAATATTCCTCAATTCAAGTTTCAAAAAATATAGACATGATGCACACATGAAGCTAGCCTAGAGCAATGCCAGAAGCTAGGGATGTGACAGTATGATCGTTGTTCGTCCTACGGATTAAAGCCATCCGGTTTATATAGACACCTAAGAGGGCTAGGGTTACAAAGAGTCGGTTACAATGGTAGGAGATCTACATATCCGTATCGCCAAGCTTGCCCTCCATGCCAAGGAAAGTCCCATCCGGACACGGGACAAAGTCTTCAATCTTGAATCTTCATAGTCTTGGAGTCCGGCCGATGATAATAGTTTGGCTATCCGGACACCCCCTAGTCCAGCACTCCCTCAGGGGGTAATAAGAAGGGTCCGGCAAAGTCCGGCGACCGGCCGGACACGCTAACGGGCCTTCTGGAGCAAGCTCCTCTTTCAGAGGATCACCGTTCTTTAATGGGCATGGTGCATGAGAAGATTTCATTCACCACAAGCGGGTTGAATGAAGATTTTACGAGCCTTCTCAAAGGCTTTGATGTACGTAATGAAATACGTAATTTTTTGGTTTGTAGCGCACGCGCTAGGTGTGCTATGTATAGATAGTAGCCCTGAGACTCTAGTTGCCAGCCCTAGGCAGTAAACGGGGGATCACACTCTTAAGTAATGATCGCACTGCATTCATGCGCACGTGGCGAAGGGTCCGGTGGCAGGCCGGACTACCGAAGTCACTGAGCTGAGGTGACAGATTGAAGTTGTCGACGCTGACATTACGCTTGTGAACGAACGGCTTAACGAGTCACATAGTATGTGCTCTGTTTTCCTTATTTTTTATAGGAAATATTAAGAGGAGCATAATGTTAATGTGATATGGTTCGGCTGCAGGCGGAGCTGCTGCCGTGGAGGTCCTGAGGGCAGAGCTTTTCATATCCAAGGAACAAGCCGAGCTAGCAATGCGGCTGCCCTAAAGGCGGCCGAAGATTTGACAGCCGAACAGGCTGCTCATCGCTGAAGCGAAGATAAAATGGCCAAGATGGCCGTGGAGCTGAAAAACGCCGCCGGCCGGTATGAGCTCCTTGAAAAGGAGAATCAGGCGAAGTCGGCTGGCCTGAAGAGGGCCCTTGATGCGGCTAAGGAGACGCGTTCCGAAATTAGGGATGTGCGGGAGGAGCATCGAAAGGCCGGAGAAATTGCGGCTGGAAGCCCCTATTTGTTGCGGATGAAGTTCTTAGATCCAAAGTACACTCCTCTGGATCGGCGCTGGAGCCCTGCAGACGCGTATGCAGATCTAGCAAAGAGTACGACTGATGCGGTCAAGTTTTTTGAGGATCAAAAAGATAGTGAAGTAGAAAGGCTGTTTTGGTCGCAATTCAGTGCTCCAACACACCCGTTGCCATTGAGTGAAAGGATGGCCGCTGTGGCCGAGCTCCATAGGTCGTCCGATCTTGCAATGAGGTCTGTAATAGACCATCTATGGCCGAAGGGGCCAAAGCCAGACAGTTATTTTGGTTTAGTGCAACAATTCCTTGGGGCCGTATCACGAATCGATGCCATGAAGAGGTCTGCGTGCATAGAGGGTGCGCGGATGGCTATTGCCCGTGTTAAAACATATTGGGCAGATATGGAGGCCACCATCATTGCACCCCAGAATCCGGCAGGAAGCCAGGATCCAGCCGAGCACGACTTGGAGTAGGTAACGGAAGGTGCTCATTTAATAGAGGCTCGGTGCTCGAAGAGTGTCATGTTCGAGTGACAAATCGTTCCGTTGTAAAAACAATTGTATTTTAATTATAGAGGCTATGTTTATACTTTCGCCCAAAAGTGTTATTGTGCCTCCTGTGGGGCCGTTTGATGTATATATAACCTGAAAGTTAGCAGTCGTTGGCTTCAGCCGCACGCATACAATGCGGGGGTGTTCGCAAAAATATGCGTAATCACACTTGATCCAACGTCTTGGTCCATTAAGGAGGTGATCGCATGTCGAACTAGGCAACCCGACTATATAGCTTTAACACTTTCACTTAGCCATAGCAGTTTGACGGTGGGGCTACTATGTAGCCCCTGGTACCTCGCGTGCATCCGGATATGAGCGCGTGTGTACATGACCGGGAAACGGCCCTTCGTTAATGCAAAGGAATCCTGAAGATTCCGATGAGTCCTCGAGTGGTTGACCAGTCTCTCACTATATCATAACAGTTAGTTTTTGGCTTTGTCTACTGAGGTGCTCATCCAGAATAACCAGGGCACAATCGCGGTAGTTCTCCGTTGGCCGCCTTAGCCGATAGAAGCGAACATAAGGAAGCAAACCCAGGAGCCGGGGAAACCCAACATTTGACCAAAGATATGACTCGGAGCTGATGCATATAAGGCCGAACTCGAGACGCCGAACACTCCCAAGGGTATTCGGACTTTATAACATATGCTAGGATGAGTAGCGACCTTGATTATGAACCTTGTATTTCCAGGTATGTGTGGTAGTCTGTCATGGTGAAATGCCAATCACGCCAGTATCCCCTGTGGGTGTATACAATACCGATGGGATGTCAAGCAACAAGAGAAAATAAAGAAGGTTTACACAGGGGCTTAATCTAAAGCGAAACCTTTGAGCGGGGCCCTGCTGCATGTCTGCGCCTTTGTCTCCGTTGTGCCGTGTCCTAGTAGGGTGTCGCAAGAATGGTGTTTGCAAACAGGACAACTCATGTAAAAGAGTACGGTGTAATCGTGCGAAGAGTTGATTATTATCAATGGATAGTAGAGGTGTAAGACATTGGCCTATTAGTAAGGTCAACCAAAAAGGTGGGCTTTATTGCATGTTTGCAGCCCCTGGTGCCCTCTATGGGGTTACATGTATAGCACCCCGCTCAGGTTTATCTGGGCTCTTGCTGAGGGTGGTGTGGCGGACTCGTCTAGCCGTGTCCGTGGTCTTAACGGCCGATCATGCATTCTGATAGGATAGGCCGCTTAGTGTCCGGCTGCCAGGGCCGTCACATACTCTTCCGCACGTAAGGAACGCTGTGTATTTCCGCTAATGGTGATGACGCCACGTGGACTGGGCATCTTGAGTTTAAGGTAGGCGTAGTGCGGTACTGCGTTGAAGCGAGCGAAGGCTGTTCTTCCGAGCAATGCATGATAACCACTTCGGATAGGAGCGATGGTGAATAGTAATTCTTCACTTCTGAAGTTGTCTCGAGAACCGAATATCACATCTAATACGAGGGAGCCCCTGCAGCGGGCCTCAACGCTTGGTATCACCCCTTTAAAGGTGGTGTTACTTTGGCTGATTCTGGATGTGTCTATCCCCATCCTGTGGACAGTGTCATGATATATTAGATTGAGACTACTGGCGCCGTCCATGAGGACACGAGTGAGATGGTATCTGTCGATTATTGGGTCGAGCACCAAGGCAGCTGATCCTCCGTGTCGCATACTAGTTGCGTGGTCCCTATGATCAAAGGTGACCGGGCAGGCCAACCAGGGGTTGAGTTTGGGGGCGACGAGCTCTACAGCGTATGCGTCTCTGAGTGCGCGTTTGTGCCTTCTCTTTGGTATGTGAGTCGCGTAGATCATGTTTACTGTTTTTACCTCTGGTGGGAATTTTTTCTGTCCCCTAGTGTTCGGCTGGCGAGGCTCATCCTCGTCTTCACATGGTGTTTCCCTTCCCTTGTGTTCGGCATTTAACTTGCCGGCCTATTTAAAGACCCAGCATTCTCTGTTATTGTGGTTCACAGGTTTTTCGGGGTGCCATGAATTTGGCAAAGTCTGTCCAGGACTTTGTTCAGGCTGGACGGTCCCTCTTTGTTGCCTTTAAATGGCTTCTTTTGTTGACCGGTTCGAGAGCCCCTGAATCCGACGTTTACCGCCGTGTTGTCCGGACTTTCTTCCTTGTTTCGATGCTTGTTTTTATTGTGCCGTGGCTTTCCGTTGCCATCCCTGATTTCGGATGTGCCCTGGTCGCTAGTGCCTCTGCGGGCCAACCAGCTGTCTTCACCCGCGCAGAAGCGGGTCATAAGGCTTGTTAAGGCTGCCATTGTCCTTGGCTTTTCTTGGCTGAGGTGTCTGGCGAGCCACTCATCTCGGATACTGTGTTTGTAGGCCGCTAGGGCTTCGGCATCCAGACAATCGACAATTTGATTATTCTTAGTGAGGAATCTATTCCAAAGCTTGCGGTCGGACTCTCCGAGCTGTTGTATTATGTGACTTAAATCGTCAGCGTCCGGAGGTTGGACATAGGTCCCTTGAAATTTGCCCTGAAAGCGTCCTCAAGTTCTTCCCAACTTCCGATTGAATTTTCGGGGATGCTTTTCAACCAGTGCCGAGCTGGCCCCTTCAACTTGAGGGGAACGTATTTGATGGCGTGGAGGTCGTCCCCACGAGCCATGTGGATATGAAGGATAAAATCCTCAATCCAGACCCCAAGTTCTATCATTCCATCATATGCCTCTATGTTCATGGGTTTAAAACCCTGTGGAAATTCATGATCCAGTACCTCTTCGGTGAAGCACAGAGGGTGCACAGCCCCTCTGTATCTGGACATGTTTTGGCATGCTGTCGACTGTTGTTGTGTCCGATGTTGATTCCGAACTAGTATTCGATCAGTCTGATCGTTTTGGTGACCATAATCCTGCGCCGGAGCATGTCCTCTAGATCCATACATGGACCTAGTCGCGTTGGCCTTTTTGTCCAGGAGCTCACGTAAATCATGTGCGGCGTCAGTAGCTGCTTTATTGCAGTCATCAAGTGGTTGGTCCGGCCTACTGGCCGTATTGTTCTACAGCGGAATGGCCTCGTCGTCGAATTCTCGCATCAGCTTGCGCTTTGGGTAGCTCTTTGTGTGGCGATCATCGCCCTATGTTTCTTCGGTGTCTAGCACTTTATTCCATCTGGAGTTGAGTGTTTCCTACGCGGCCTTAAGCCTTTGCTTCTACTTCTTCGCAGTGGGCATAAGCCTTCTGTGGAGGTTATCTCGTTCCTGACATTTTTCCGAGATGATGAATGCTTCTTCGTCCAGACTGTGCTCTTCTCCCGAAGCAGGTTGATGAGTTCGGCCCTCGGGATCGCTGTGATTTGGCGCCTGCTCCGGACTGTGTTCGGCATGACCTGGCTCTTCCTGCTCCATCGCTGGGTCCATATGGTCATTGTTGCCTTTGGAGTTGACTAGGGTGTCGATTTTTCTAGCGCTGCTATCGCTTTTTTTTACTGTGGCTGCACTTAGAGCGGCGTCTGCGCCGTCGTTTTGGCTTTTTTCTGGGGGTTTTATCCTCCGTTGAGTCGTTTTTGTTGCCAGTATCCTCCTTAGGCGTGTCCACCATGTATATATATCATATGATGATGTGGCCGTCCAGCGCCCCGTGGGCAGTGGTTCCAAATCGTCCCTTGTGCCGACATCCATACCGTCTGTCTCGTCGGAGTCAAAGTCAAGCATGTCTGTTACGTCATCGACAGTGGCTATGAAGTGGGTGGTGGGTGGGCAACTAATTTCCTCGTCGCCTGCTTCCCACTTGAGCCGGACATAGTTCGGCCAAGAGTCCCCTGACAAAGAGATAGACTTTAATGAATTCAACATGTCGCCAAAGGGCGAGTCCTGGAAGATATCCGCTGCGGTGAACTCCATTACTGGACCCCAACCAGAGTCAGCGGGCTCGGTGGCACGCGGTCTGGAACGTATGGCCGGACACAAGTCCGGGGGTCTAGTGACACAGCCTTCCTTGGGGGTGGAGTCCGTGTTTGGCTCTACCTCCAATGAGTATGCGGCCTCCGGGGCGGGGTCCATCCACCCGTCCTCGGACGATGCGATCTGCCTCGGATTTAGGCCTGGAGCACTTGCAGGTGCGATATCCCGAGTATTGTCTGATAGCACGTCTAAGTCGTGCTCGTCGTGACTGTTCGGCGCTTCTGGCGTAGGCCTGAATCCGTCGAAGATCAAGTCTCCGTGAATATCGGTCGTGTAGTTCAAGTTTCCGAACTTGACCTGATGGCCAGGGGCGTAGCTGTCGATCTGCTCCAGATGGCCAAGAGAATTGGCCCGCAGGGCCATGCCGCCGAACATGAAGATCTGTCGGGGGAGAAAAGTCTCACCCTGGACCGCGTTGTTGATAATTGAAGGAGCCATCGAGCCTTGTAGCGACGACACAGAGGAACTCTCAATGAAAGCACCAATGTTGGTATCAAAACCGGCGGATCTCAGGAAGGGGGTCCCGAACTATGCGTCTAACGCTAATGGTAACAGGAGGCAGGGGACACGATATTTTACCCAGGTTCGGTCCCTCTCGATGGAGGTAATATCCTACATCCTGCTTGATTGATCTTGATGATATGAGTATTACAAGGGTAGATCTACCACGAGATCGTAGAGGCTAAACCCTAGGAGCTAGCCTATGAGGACTATGATGGTTCCTCCCCTACGGACTAAACCCTCCCGTTTATATAGACACCGAAGGGGCTAGGGTTATAAAGAGTCAGTTACAAAGAAGGAGATCTAACATCCGGATCACCAAGCTTGTCTTCCACGCAAAGGAGAGTCCCATCCGGACACGGGACGAAGTCTTGAGTCTTGTATCTTCATAGTCCAGCAGTCCGGCCAAAGTATATAGTCCGGCTGTCCGGATACCCCCTAATCCAGGACTCCCTTAGTCGGGGTGTGGTGTCAGGGTGTCGGGGTGTCGGGGGTCGGGGTGTGGTGTTAGGGTGTCGGGGTGTCGGGGTCGGGGTGTCAGGGTGTTGTGGTCAGGGTCGGGGTCGGAGTGTGGTGTCAGGGTGTCGGGGGTCGGGGCTTGGGGTGGGGGGGGGGGTCGGGGTCGGGGGTGGGGGTCGGGGTGTCAGGTGTCGGGGTGTCGGTGGTCGGTGTCGATGGTCTTCTTCTTCTCCTCCTCTCCTCTAGCTTTCTTCTTCTTCTCCTCCTCTCCTCTTTCTTCTTCCTCTTCTTCTTCTTCTTCTTCTTCTTTCTTCTCCTCCTCCTCCTCGTCTTCTTCTTCTTCTCCTCCTTTTTCCTCTTCTTAAACCTAGCACTAATTAACCTAAAACAAAACATGAAAAAGCTACACCTAAACCTAGCTATTCTTATTCTCCTCCTCCTCTTCTAATTATTCTTAGTTTTTTTCATGACTAAACATAAACCTAAAACTAAACTAAACCTAAGACCAAACTAAAAGTAATATAAACTAAACTAAATATAAAACCAGACTAAATGTAATCAAAACTAAACTAAATCTAAAACAAAACTAAAAGTAATCTAAACTAAAAAATAGAAAAAAGAGGAGAAGGTGGGTGCGGCCGGCGCTCACTTGCGGCAGGGGTGTGAGGCCTGCGGCAGGCCGGAAGGGCCCAGGGGCGCCAGGCAGCGGGGTTGTTCGCTAGCGGAGGGGCGCTGGCCGGGCAGAGGGGGCACCGGGCGGTGGTGGCGACGGGGCCGCAGCTCCAGGGCGACGGGATGGCGCTGGCCGGGCGGAGGGAGCGTCGGGCGGGTGGTGGCAATGGGGTCGCAGGGCTCCGGGACAGTGGGGTGGTGCTACAGCAGAGTGGGCGGTAGCAGTGTGCGGGCAGCGGCGATGGCTGGGCGGAGGGGGCGCCGGGCGGTGCTGGCGACGGGGACGTAGGGCTCCAGGGCGGCGGGGTGGTGCTCCGGCGTGGTCAGGTTGCGGCGGTGCTCAACAGTGGCGGTGCGGGAGCGGGCGAGTGGGGGCGCGGGGTGGAGAGAGGGGTGAGAGAGAGGGAAGAGAGCAGTCGGGTGGGGCAGGAGAGACAGAGAGGGGGCGGTCGTTACTAATTAGTGGGGGCATGTTCTTTATCTTCCGCTAGCAGACGTCAAAGGGCGCGTATAGCAGAAGGGGGAGACGGGCGTTAGCTGGGCCCTTTGTTTGCCATCAGCCAGCAGACGACAAAGGTCCAGCAGGCAGACAACAAAGATTAGGCTGACGGTAAATAGGCTGACCTAGCCACGCCGTGCCCTGTGGGGCCCACCTGGCTCTTTGCCATCGACCTTCTAGCTCTTTGTCGTTGGCTGGCTGACGGCACATATCCTTTTTGCCATCAGCCCATTATTTGCCATCCACTTTGTGGAAGCTAACGGCAAAGAGCCTCTTTGCCGTCAGCTGGCGGACGACAAAGAGGAGGCACATGGCAAAATGCCAGATTCCAGTAGTGGAGGTAGGGGTGCGCGCCCCTGACCCTCGTGGACACACCGTAAGGCAGTTGGTGCCAGAGGGAGTCCTGGATTAGGGGGTGTCCGGATGGACGAACTATGACCTTTGGCCGGACTACCGGACTATGAAGATACAAGATTGAAGACTTCGTCCCGTGTCCGGATAGGACTTTCCTTGGCGTGGAAGGCAAGCTTGGCGATATGATATGAAGATCTCCTCCCATTGTAACCGACTCTGTGTAACCCTAGCCCTCTACGGTGTCTATATAAACCGAAGAGTTTTAGTCCGTAGGACGAATAACAATCATACCATAGGCTAGCTTCTAGGGTTTAGCATCTCTGATCTCGTGGTAGATCAACTCTTGTACTACCCATATCATCAATATTAGTCAAGCAGGAGTAGGGTTTTACCTCCATCGAGAGGGCCCGAACCTGGGTAAAAACATCATGTCCCTTGTCTCCTGGTACCATCCGCCTAGACGCACAGTTCGGGACACCCTACCCGAGACCCGCCGATTTTGACGCCGACATTGGTTCTTTAATTGAGAGTTCCTCTATGTCGTCACCCTTAGGCACAATGGCTTCTTCGATCGTCAACCACGACGCGGTCCATGGTGAGACTTTTCTCCCCGGACAGATCTTCGTATTCGGCGGCTTCGCACTGCGGGCCAATTCGCTTGGCCATCTGGAGCAGATCGAAAGCAACGCCCCTGGCCATCAGGTCAGGTTTGGAAGCTTAAACTACACGGCCGAGATCCGCAGGGACTTGATCTTCATCAGATTCGAGCCACGGCCGAGCGTGCCGCACTGTCACGATGGGCATGATCTAGCTCTGCCGCGTGACAGCGCCCAGAGTGCTGCTCAGGTGTCCGCTCCGACCATTAGCTCGGAGCCGATTGTGCCAGTTGGGGACAGATGGTTGGACGCCGCCCTAGGAGCCGCAATCTCTATGGTGATAGAGCCGAATACCAGCCTAGTCCTTTGCAAGGCCCGTGACTCCAAGGTGCCAGACTCCGTTCCGGACTCCGAATCTTCCGCATCCCTTCCGATCGAACCCGATTGGGCTCTGATCATGGAGTTCACCGCCGTGGACGTCTTTTAGCACTCGCCCTTTGGCGATATCCTGAATTCACTAAAGTCTCTCTCTTTGTCAGGAGAGCCCTGGCCGGACTATGGTCAGCATGGTTGGGATGCGGACGATGAAGAAATTCGAAACCCACCCACCACCCACTTTGTAGCCACTATCGACGATCTAACCGACATGCTCGACTTCGACTCCGAAGACATCGACGGTTTGGACGCCGATGAAGGAGACGACCAAGAACTAGCACCTATATGGCACTAGAAAGCCACCTCATCATATGACATATACATGGTGGACACCCCCCAGAGCAGGGGATGGCGATATAAAAACGGAGGACGACCCCTCCAAGAAGCAACCCAAGCGTCGATGTCAGCGGCGCCGCTCTAAATCCCACCAAAGAAAAAACGGCGAGTTCGGCACCGGAGACATCAACACCCCGGACAGTGCCGAAGAAAATCCCCTCAAGCAGGATTCAGCGCAGGAGGACAGAGGAGCCAACCCTCATGAGAGAGCGGCAGACAGGGAGGTCGAGGACGACAATTATATGCCTCCCTCCGAAGACAAGGCAAGCCTCGACGATGACGAATTCGTCGTGCCAGAGGATCCCGACGAACAAGGGCTTTTCAAACGCAGGCTTATGGCCACAGCGAGCAGCCTCAAGAAAAAACAGCAGCAGCTTAGAGCTGACCAGGACTTGCTAGCCGACAGATGGACTGAAGTCCTGGCGGCCGAAGTGTTGGGGAACGTAGCAGAAATTCAAAATTTTCCTACGTGTCACCAAGATCTATCTATGGAGAAACTAGCAACGAGGGGAAGGAGAGTGCATCTACATACCCTTGTAGATCGCTAAGCGGAAGCGTTCAAGAGAACGGGGTTGAAGGAGTCGTACTCGTCGTGATCCAAATCACCGGAGATCCTAGTGCCGAACGGACGGCACCTCCGTGTTCAACACACGTACAGCCCGGTGACGTCTCCCATGCCTTGATCCAGCAAGGAGAGAGGGAGAGGTTGAGGAAGACTCCATCCAGCAGCAACACAATGGGGTGGTGGTGATGGAGGAGCGTGGCAATCCTGCAGGGCTTCGCCAAGCACTGCAGGAGAGGAGGAGTAGTTGGAAGAGGGGGAGGGCTGCGCCAGAACTTGTGGTGCGGCTACCCTCCCACCCCCACATATATATAGGGTCAAGGGAGAGGGGGCCGGGACCCTCAGATCCAATCTAAGGAGGGCGCGGCGGCCAGGGGGGTTGCCTTGCCCCCCAAGGCAAGGGGGGCGCCCCCTTTAGGGTTTCCCCCAAGCCCTAGGCGCCTTGGGCCTTGGTGGGGGGGCGCACCAGCCCACCTGGGGCTGGTTCCCTCCCACACTTGACCCATGCAGCCCCCTGGGGCCGGTGGACCCACTTGGTGGACCCCCGGGACCCTCCCGGTGGTCCCGGTACATTACCGATAGCACCCGGAACTTTTCCGGTGACCAAAACAGGACATCCCATATATAAATATTTACCTCCGGACCATTCCGGAACTCGTCGTGACATCCAGGATCTCATCCGGGACCCCGAACAACATTCGGTAACCACATACAAACTTCCTTTATAACCCTAGCGTCATCGAACCTTAAGTGTGTAGACCCTACGAGTTCGGGAATCATGCAGACATGACCGAGACGTTCTCCGGTCAATAACCAACTACGGGATCTAGATACCCATGTTGGATCCCACATGTTCCAAGATGATCTCATCAGATGAACCACGATGTCAAGGACTCAATCGATCCCGTATACAATTCCCTTTCTCTAGCGGTATTGTACTTGCCCGAGATTCGATCGTCGGTATGCCGATACCTTGTTATCTCGTTACCGGCAAGTCTCTTTACTCGTTCCGTAACACATCATCCCGTGATCAACCCCTTTGTCACATTGTGCACATTATGATGATGTCCTACCGAGTGGGCCCAGAGATACCTCTCCGTTAACCGGAGTGACAAATCCCAGTCTTAATTCGTGCCAACCCAACAGACACTTTCGGAGATACCTGTAGTGCACCTTTATAGCCACCCAGTTACGCTGTGATGTTTGGTATGCCCAAAGCATTCCTACGGTATCCGGGAGTTGCACAATCTCATGGTCTAAGGAAATGACACTTGACATTAGAAAAGCTTTAGCATACGAACTACGATCTTTGTGCTAGGCTTAGGATTGGGTCTTGTCCATCACATCATTCTCCTAATGATGTGATCCCGTTATCAACGACATCCAATGTCCATGGTCAGGAAACCGTAACCATCTATTGATCAACAAGCTAGTCAATCAGAGGCTTACTAGGGACATGGTGTTGTCTATGTACCCACACATGTATCTGAGTTACCTATCAATACAATTATAGCATGGATAATAAACGATTATCATGAACAAGGAAATATAATAATAACTAATTTATTATTTCCTCTAGGGCATATTTCCAAGAGTCTCCCACTTGCACTAGAGTCAATAATCTAGTTCACATCGTCATGTGATTAACACTCACACGTCACATCGCCACGTGACCAACATCCAAAGAGTTTACTAGTGTCATTAAACTAGTTCACATCATCATGGGATTAAGACTCAATGAGTTCTGGGGTTTGATCACGTTTTGCTTGTGAGAGAGGTTTTAGTCAACGGGTCTGCAACTTTCAGATCTGTATGTACTTCGCAAATCTCTAGGTCATTCTGTAAATGCTGCTTCCACGCTCCACTTGGAGTTATTCCAAATGATTGCTCCACTATATGTATCCGGTTTGCTACTCAGATTCATTCGGATAGGTGTTAAAGCTTGCATCGACGTAACCCTTCATGTAGAACTCTTTATCATCTCCATAATCGAGAAACATGTCCGTATTCATTCCAAGGACAATTTTGACCGCTGTCCAATGATCCCCATTCTTGGATCATTCTTGTACCCCTTGACTGACTCATGGCAAGCAACACTTCCGGTGCGGTACATAGCATAGCATACTACAGAGCCTACGTCTAAAGCATAGGGGACGACATTCGTCCTTTCTCTTTCTTCTGTCGTGGTCGAGCTTTAACTCTTAACTTCATACCTTACAACTCAGGCGAGAACTCCTTCTTTGACTGATCCATCTTGAACACCTTCAAGATCATGTCAAGGCATGTGCTCATTTGAAAGTACCATTTAGCGTTTCTGATCTATCCTCATAGATCTTGATGCTCAATGTTCAAGTAGCCTAATCCAGGTCTTCCATTGAAAAACACTTTTCAAATAACCATATATGCTTTCCAGAAATTCTACATCATTTCCGATGAACAATATGTCAACAACATATACTCATCAGAAATGCTATAGTGCTCCCACTCACTTCTTTGGAAATACAAGTTTCTCATAAACTTTTGTATAAATCCAAAATCTTCGATCATCTCATCAAAGCGTACATTCCATCTCCGAGATGCTTACTCCAGTCCTTAGAAGGATTGCTGAAGTTTTGCATATTTGTTAGCGTTCTTCAGGATTGTCAAAACCTTCTGGTTTTATCACATACAACCTTTCCTCAAGAAAACTGTCAGGGAAACAATGTTTTTGACATCCTATGTGCAAGATTTCATAAATAATGCAGTAACTGCTAATCCAATTGCAACAGAATTTTAGCATCGCTACGAGTGAGAAAGCCTCACCATAGTAAACTCCTTGAACTTGTCGGAAAACATCTTTAACGACAAGTCGAGCTTTCTTAATGGTGATATTTACCACCATTGTCTGTCTTCCTTTCAAAATCCATCTTTACCCAACGGCCTTACGACCATCAAGTATTGCTTCCAAAGTCATGGATCCTTTCTTGGATTTTATGGCCTCGAGCCATTCGTTGGAATCCGGGCCCACCATCGCTTCTCCATAGCTCGTAGGTTCATTGTTGTCTAGCAACATGACCTCTAAGACAGGATTGCGTACCACTCTGAAGTAGTACACATCCTTGTCACCCTACGAGGTACGGTAGTGACTTGATCCGAAACTTCATGATCACTATCATAAGCTTCTACTTCAATTGGTGTAGGCGCCACAGGAACAACTTCCTGTGCCCTGCTACACACTAGTTGAAGTGACGGTTCAGTAACCTCATCAAGTCTCCACCATCCTCCCACTCAATTCTTTTGAGAGAAACTTTTCCTCGAGAAAGGACCCATTTCTAGAAACAATTACTTTTGCTTCCCGATCTGAGATAGGAGGTACACTCAACCATTTTGGGTATCCTATGAAAATGTATTTATCCGTTTTGGGTTCGAGCTTATCACGATGAAACTTTTCACGTAAGCGTTGCAGCCCCAAACTTTTAAGAAACGACAACTTAGGTTTCTCCAAACCATAGTTCAAACAGTGTCGTCTCAACGGAATTACGTGGTGCCCTATTAAAGTGAGTGCGGTTGTCTCTAATGCCTAACCCATGAACTATAGTGGTAATTCGATAAGAGACATCATGGTACGCACTATATCCAATAGGGTGCAAATATGATGTTCGGACACACCATCACATTATGGTGTTCCAGGCGGTATTAATTGTGAAACAATTTCCACAATGTCTTAATTGCGTGCCAAAGCTCGTAACTCAGATACTCATCTCTATGATCATATCATAGACATTTTATCCTCTTGTCACGATGATCTTCAACTTCACTCTGAAATTACTTGAACCATTCAATAATCCAGACTTGTGTTTCATCAAGTAAATATACTCAGTATCTACTTAAATCATCCATGAAGTAAGAACATAACGATATTCACTGCATGCTTCAGCACTCATTGGACTGCACACATCAAAATGTATTACTTCCAACAGGTTGATTTCTTGTTCCATTTTACTGAAAACAAGGCTTTCAGTCATCTTGCCCATGTGGTATGATTTGCAAGTCTCAAGTGATTCAAAATCAAGTGAGTCCAAACGGTCCATCTGCATGGAGTTTCTTCATGCGCACATACCAATAGACATGGTTCGCATGTCTCAAACTTTTCAAAAACGAGTGAGTCCAAAGGTCCATCAACATGGAGCTTTTTCATGTGTTTTACACCAATATGACTTACATGGCAGTGCCACAAGTAAGTGGTACTATCATTACTATCTTATATCTTTTGGCATGAAAATGTGTATCACTACAATCGAGATTCAATAAACCATTCCTCTAGGTGCAAGACCATTGAAGGTATTATTCAAATAAATAGAGTAACCATTATTCTCCTTAAATGAATAACCGTATTGCGATAGACATAATCCAATCATGTCTATGCTCAACGCAGACACCAAATAACAATTATTTAGGTTTAACACCAATCTCGTTGGCAGAGGGAGCGTACGATGCTTGATCACATCAACCTTGGAAACATTTCCAACACATATTGTCAGCTCACCTTTAGCTAGTCTCCATTTATTCTGTAGCCTTTTATTTCGAGTTACTAACACTTAGCAACTGAACCGTTATCTAATACCCTGGTGCTACAAGGAGCACTAGTAAAGTACACATTAACATAATGTATATCCAATATACTTCTATCGACCTTGCCAGCCTTCTCATCTACCAAGTATCTAGGGTAATTCTGCTCCAGTGGTTATTCCCCTTATTACAGAAGCACTTAGTATCGGGTTTGGGTTCAACCTTGGGTTTCTTCACTGGAGCAGCAACTGATGTGCCGTTTCATCAAGTTCCCCTTCTTGCCCTTGCCCTTCTTGAAACTAGTGGTTTCACTAACCATCAACAATTGATGCTCCTTCTTGATTTCTACATTCGCGGTGTCGAACATGGCGAATAGCTCAAGGATCATCATATCTATCCTTGTTATGTTATAGTTCATCACAAATCTCTAGTAGCTTGGTGGCAATGTCTTTGGGGAGACATCACTATCTCATCTGGAAGATCAACTCCCACTCGATTCAAGTGATTGTTGTACCCAGACAATCTGAGTACAAGCTCAACGATTGAGATCTTCTCCCTTAGTTTGTAGGCTAGAAAACTCGTTGGAGGTCTCATACCTCTTGACGTGGACACGAGCCTGACATCCCAATTTCAGCCCTCAGAACATCTCATATGTTCTGTGATGTTTCAAAAATGTCTTTGGTGCCTCAATTCTAAACCGTTTAACATTCCCCACTGAACTATCACGTAGTCATCAAAACGTGTATGTCAGATGTTCGCAACATCCACAAACGACGTTCGAGGTTCAGCACACCGAGCGGTGCATTAAGGACATAAGCCTTCTACTGTCCGCATAATCGCTACTGTCAACTTTCAACTATATTTTCTCTAGGAACATATCTAAAACAGTAGAACTAAAGCGTGAGCTATGACATAATTTGCAAAGGGCTTTTGACTATGTTCAGGATAATTAAGTTCATCTAATGAACTCCCACTCAGATAGACATCCCTCTAGTCATCTAAGTGATTACATGATCCGAGTCAACTAGGCCGTGTCCGATCATCATGTGAGATGGACTAGTCATCATCGGTGAACATCTTCATGTTGATCGTATCTACTATACTACTCATGCTCGACCTTTCGGTCTCTTGTGTTTCGAGGCCATGTCTGTACATGCTAGGCTCGTCAAGTTAACCTAAGTGTTTCGTGTGTGTAAATCTGGCTTACACCCGTTGTATGTGAACGTAAGAATCTATCACACCCGATCATCACATGGTGCTTCGAAACGATGAACTTTCGCAATGGTGCACAGTTAGGGGGAACACTTTCTTGAAATTTTAATGAGGGATCATCTTATTTACTACCGTCGTTTCTAAGCAAATAAGATGCATAAACATGATAAACATCACATGCAATCAAATAGTGACATGATATGGCCAATATCATTTTGCTCCTTTTGATCTCCATCTTCGGGGCTCCATGATCATCATCGTCACCGGCATGACACCATGATCTCCATCATCATGATCTCCATCATTGTGGCTACCGGTTAGCAATAAAGTAAAGTAATTACATGGCGTTGTTCAATGACACGCAGGTCATACAATAAATTAAGACAACTCCTATGGCTCCTGCCGGTTGTCATACTCATCGACATGTAAGTCGTGAAGAACATGATCAATCTCATACATCACATATCATTCATCACATTCTTTTTGGCCATATCACATCACATAGATACCCTGCAAAAACAAGTTAGACGTCCTCTAATTGTTGTTTGCATGTTTTATGTGGCTGCTATGGGTTTCTAGCAACAATGTTTCTTACCTACGCAAAACCACAACGTGATATGCCAATTGCTATTTACCCTTCATAAGGACCTTTTTCATCGAATTCGTTCCGACTAAAGTGGGAGAGACTGGCACCCGCTAGCCACCTTATGCACCAAGTGCATGTCAGTTGGTGGAACCTGTCTCACGTAAGAGTACGTGTAAGGTCGGTCCGGGCCGCTTCATCCCACAATACCGTCGAAACAAGATTGGACTAGTAACGGTAAGCATATTGAACAAAATCAACGCCCACAACTACTTTGTGTTCTACTCGTGCAAAGAATCTACGCAATAGACCTGGCTCTGATACCACTGTTGGGGAACGTAGGAGAAATTCAAAATTTTCCTACGTGTCACCAAGATCTATCTATGGAGAAACCAGCAACGAGGGGAAGGAGAGTGCATCTACATACCCTTGTAGATCGCTAAGCGGAAGCGTTCAAGAGAACGGGGTTGAAGGAGTCGTACTCGTCGTGATCCAAATTACCGGTGATCCTAGTGCCGAACGGACGGCACCTCCGCGTTCAACACACGTACAGCCCGGTGACGTCTCCCATGCCTTGATCCAGCAAGGAGAGAGGGAGAGGTTGAGGAAGACTCCATCCAGCAGCAGCACAACGGCGTGGTGGTGATGGAGGAGCGTGGCAATCCTGCAGGGCTTCGCCAAGCACCGCGGGAGAGGAGGAATACTTGGAAGAGGGGGAGGGCTGTGCCAGAACTTGTGGTGCGGATGCCCTCCCACCCCCCACATATATATAGGGTCAAGGGAGAGGGGGCCCGGCCCCCTCAGATCCAATCTGAGGAGGGGGCGGCGGCCAGGGGGGTTGCCTTGCCCCCCAAGGCAAGGGGGGCGCCCCCCTTTAGGGTTTCCCCCAAGCCCTAGGCGCCTTGGGCCTTGGTGGGGGAGGGGGGCGCACCAGCCCATCTGGGGCTGGTCCCCTCCCACATTTGGCCCATGCAGCCCCCTGGGGCTGGTGGCCCCACTTGGTGGACCCCGGGGACCCTCCCGGTGGTCCCGGTACACTACCGATAGCACCCGGAACTTTTCCGGTGACCAAAACAGGAATTCCCATATATAAATCTTTACCTCCGGACCATTCCGCAACTCCTCGTGACATCCGGGATCTCATCCGGGACCCCGAACAACATTCGGTAACCACATACAAACTTCCTTTATAACCCTAGCGTCATCGAACCTTAAGTGTGTAGACCCTACGGGTTCGGGAATCATGCAGACATGACCGAGATGTTCTTCGGTCAATAACCAACAGCAGGATCTGGATACCCATGTTGGATCCCACATGTTCCACGATGATCTCATCAGATAAACCACAATGTCAAGGACTCAATCGATCCCGTATACAATTCCCTTTGTCTAGCGGTATTGTACTTGCCCGAGATTCGATCGTCCGTATGCCGATACCTTGATCAATATCGTTACCGGCAAGTCTCTTTACTCGTTCCGTAACACATCATCCCGTGATCAACCCCTTGGTCACATTGTGCACATTATGATGATGTCCTACCGAGTGGGCCCAGAGATACCTCTCTGTTAACCGGAGTGACAAATCCCAGTCTCGATTTGTGCCAACCCAACAGACACTTTCGGAGATACCTATAGTGCACCTTTATAGCCACCCAGTTACGTTGTGACGTTTGGTACGCCCAAAGCATTCCTACGGTATCCGGGACTTGCACAATCTCATGGTCTAAGGAAATGATACTTGACATTAGAAAAGCTTTAGCATACGAACTACGATATTTGTGCTAGGCTTAGGATTGGGTCTTGTCCATCACATCATTCTCCTAATGATGTGATCCTGTTATCAACGACATCCAATGTCCATGGTCAGGAAACCGTAACCATCTATTGATCAACGAGCTAGTCAATCAGAGGCTTACTAGGGACATGGTGTTGTCTATGTACCCACACATGTATCTGAGTTTCCTATCAATACAATTATAGCATGGATAATAAACGATTATCATGAACAAGGAAATATAATAATAACTAATTTATTATTGCCTCTAGGGCATATTTCCAACACGAAGAGTATAAACCTGAACGCCCCTCCAAGAGTTACCCAAAGCGTAGGGTGCTACCCCAACTAGAGGAGGAAGCAACTAAACCTACATCACCAGCGTAAGATGCGCCCGATCGGCCACCCCGTGGCCATGACACAGAGGCCTTTCGGCCCTCAACCCAAGCCGCACCCCGGCGCCGCTCCAAGAATACCGGAGCACGGGGAAATGCAACAGACCTGCGAGACATATTGGAGATAAGGCAAGGCAAACAAGATCGATCTACGGATCGCGTGGGCGCCCTACATCACGTGATGATAACCGTCACGCCGGATATGATAAATACGGACAGGCCGAATACAACAGACAAAGCTCATCCGAGCTACTCGCGATATAGCCCAGTACAGGGGCGCCGCACACCCACTCTGCTTCATAGACGAAGTAATGGATCATCAAATCTCCGAGGGTTTTAAACCCGTAAACATCGATTCATACGATAGCACAACAGATCCCGCAGTATGGATCGAGGATTATGTCCTTCATATCCACATAGCCCGTGGTGATGATCTACACGCCATCAAATACCTCCCGCTCAAGCTTAAAGGACCAGCTCGGTAGTGGCTTAACAGCCTGCGAATAGAGTCAATTAGTTGCTGGGAGGACCTGGAATTCGCATTCCTTGACAACTTCCAGGGCACTTATGTGCGACCACCAGACTCTGATGACCTAAGCCACATAATCCAGCAGCCAGAGGAATCGGCCAGACAATTCTGGACACGATTCCTAACCAAGAAAAATCAAATAGTCGTCTGTCCGGACGCCGAGGCCCTTGCAGCCTGCAGGCACAACATTCGAGATGAATGGCTTGCCCGGCACCTAGGACAGGAAAAGCCGAAATCTATGGCAGCCCTCACGACACTCATGACCCGCTTTTGCGCGGGAGAAGACAGCTGGCTAGCTCGTAGCAATATCATAACCAAGAGCCCTGGCAATTCGGATACCAAGGACAACAATGGCAGGTCACATCGCAACAAGCACAAGCGCCGCATTAACGGTGACAATACTGAGGATACGGCAGTTAATGCCGGATTCAGAGGCTCTAAACCCGGTCAGCGGAAAAAGCCATTCAAAAGAAACCCTCCGGGCCTATCCAATTTAGACCAGATACTCGATTGCTCATGCCAGATACACGGCACCCCCGAACAACCAGCCAACCACACCAACAGGGATTGTTCGGTGTTCAAGCAGGCAGGCAAGTTAAGTGCCGAAACCAGAGACAAGGGGCTGCGTAGCGATGATGAGGAGGATCCTCGGCCGCTGAACATCAGAGGACAGAAGAGCTTCCGCCTGCAAGTGCGGACGGTGAACATGATATACGCAACCCATATCCCCAAAAGGGAGCGGAAGCGCGCTCTCAAGGACGTCTATGTGTTGGAGCCAGTCGCCCCAAAGTTCAACCCATGGTTCTCCTGCCCGATCACTTTTGATCGAAGGGACCACCCCACTAGCATTCATCATGGCGGATTCGCCGCATTGGTCCTAGACCCAATCATTGCCGAATTTCACCTCACTAGAGTCCTCATGGACGGCGGCAGCATCCTGAACTTGCTTTATTAGGATATAGTGCGAAAAATGGGTATAGATCCGTCAAGGATTAAACTCACAAAGACAACCTTTAAAGGCGTCATACCAGGTGTCGAAGCCAGCTGCACAGGCTCAGTTACACTTGAAGTGGTCTTCGGATCCCCGGATAATTTCCGAAGCAAAGATTTAATCTTCGACATAGACCCATTCTGAAGTGGCTATCACGCCCTGCTCGGACGAACCGCATTCGCAAAATTCAATGTGGTGCCGCACTACGCATACCTCAAGCTCAAGATGCCAGGCCCTCGCGGAGTCATTATGGTAAATGGAAACAACGAACACTCTCTCCGAACAGAGGAGCACATGGCGGCCCTGGCGGCGCAAGTACAGAGTAGCCTCTCAAGGCAATTCTCCAACCCGGGTGTTAAACGTCCGGACAACGTCAAGCGCGCCCGAAGTAACCTACAACAAAACCGGCTGGCACGTTCTGAGCAAGCATAGCAGTGCAGCCCCAACCCCAGCCCTCGCCAGATGGCGATATCGGTACCACGCGTACATAATTACACTTTGAAAATACCATGGGCATAAGGGGAGGGGCACAACTACGGCACACCCAGAATGCGGCTCAACCGCACTTAGGGGCTCCCTATTCTGCCATTTCCTTTTTTTATATACTTTCAGGACCCAACTATTCGGAAGGCCTGTCCGGCAATACACTCGCCGAACACACGATGCAACAGCCAGGGAGAGAACAAGCTACGTCAAATGTCCAGGTGGTCTCTATAACGAGCTAAATACCTGTTTTACTTAAAGTTTCGTAGCTTGCCCCTGGAGGAGGACATGTCAAATAATCCCATCTCTTGCTTATCGCACTATTTGTATTGTTCTGCTTTCATAGCAGCCCTTTTTAATAAACAATACATAGCTCTTACCTATTATTGTATTCATCTATTTTTATACAAATATGTTCAGTCATGACATTATGCAACTGTACACTTTGGTACAGCCAATACACCACGGGCTTAAGCACCCCATAACATGGTGTGAGAAGACCGAACACTCTCATGAGTGCGGCCACCCGAACTTATAGCACTATATGCATCGGCTCCGAATCTTGTCTTGGGTCAATAGTTGGGTTTGCCCGGCTCCCATGTTTTGGTACCTTACGTTCCGCAATGTTGGCTAAGGTAGCACTGGGAGAACTACTGCGATTGTGCCCCAGTTGAGCTGGGTTAACACCTCAGTAGAGAAAGCTAAAACTGACCGTCATGATAGTGTGAGAGACCGGTCACTGTTCGCGAGGTTTTTCGAGTCCCTAAAGACTTATGCCGCTTAGAGCGAGGAGCCGGATATATCTGGCCTAGGCGTGGATAGCGCCCCGAACTCGGTCTTCCGAATACTAGGGGCTTCGCTGAAATTTAAAATTATAGAATTCTATGGCTAAGTGAGAGTGATAAAGCATTATAAGTCCGATGGCATGGTTCGTTGTGCTGAGCGCCTCCCTAGATGGACCCAAGAATGGGAACGAGAGCGCTCAGGTTTATCCCGAACACCCTAGCACTCGTGGCATGGGGGTAGAAGCCAACGACTTGCATCTCTCAGATTTGATAAACGGTCGCACAGAAGGTAATATTCTAAATTAACAAGCGTTGCTTAGCGCATATGAACAAAGTTTTCAGCGTACAGGATAACAGATACGAGTCTACTCAAAAATTACATCTTTGGAGCATTCACCCGCTATAAGGCGGGCACCCTTCAGGACGCCCTTATAACACATCTCGGGCGTGCGATACTCCTTGCCCGGCGGTGGTGCATCCATCAAAAGCTTCTCAGCGTCCAGCTTGCCCCAGTGCACTTTAGCATGGGCAAGGGCCCGACGGGCACCTTCAATACAGACGAAGCGCTTGATGACTTCAATCCATGGACAAGAGTCCACCAGCCGCCGCACCAAACCGAAGTAGCTCCCAAGCATGGCTTCTCTAGGCCACAACCGAACTATGAGGGCCTTCATGGCCTATTCGGCCACCTTCTGGAGCTCAACCAGCTGCTTCAGCTGGTCGCTCAGGGGCACCGGATGTCCGGCCTCAGCATATTAAGACCAGAACACCTTTTCCGTCGATCTCCCCTCCTCGGCTCGGTAGAATGCGGCAGCATCAGACACACTACGGGGCAGATCGGCGAACGCTCCTGGAGAGCTCCGGATTCGGGTAAGTAACAGATAATTCACTTTTATATGCTTGCTTTGCATAAAGAATGCCTTACCCGCCGCTATTTTCTTTATCGCCTCGATCTCCTGGAGGGCCTTCTGGGCTTCAGCCTTAGCAGTTTTGGCACTCTCAAGAGCCAAGGCGAGCTCGGACTCTCGAGTCTTCGAGTCATGCTCCAAACTCTTGTGTCTCTCCACGAGAGCCTGGAGCTCTTGCCGCACCTCCGCCACCCGCGCCTCCTGCTTCTGTCGCTCGGTGCGCTCCAAGGCCGCACTATTTTCGGCCTTGGACACCGCTTCCTTCAGGGTCGCCACCTCGGTCGTGGCCCCTGCAACATTCACGTTGCTCCTGTCATTATTTGCAACCAGGTATTTCTATATACATTTACATACGGTATAACATACCGTCCTTGTCCTCGAGCTGCTTCTTGGCACGACTGAGCTCGTTCTCGGACCGCTCGAGGCTCTCCTTCAATGCGTTGACCTCCGCAGTCAGTGCGGCAGACGTCAGCAGCGTAGCCTGCATTCCCATATTGACATATTTATGTTAGACTCCTGCGTATATCTTTTTAGATCCTCAACTCGGCTTTTCTTCCCGAACGCCAAACTGAGCATCAGGGGCAACTGTCTATGCGGTAACATTTTTATATGTTTTGAATACATACCTCAAAGCCTGTTAACAGGCTTGTACAGGCTTCTGTCAGCCCGCTCTTGGCGGACTGAACCTTCTGAATCACTGCACTCAAAACAGTGCGGTGTTCCTCGTTGATGGAGGCGCCATTAAGCACCTCCAGAAAATCGTTCGGTGCCTCCGGTTGGACGCAGGCCGCCGGCGTCGTAGGAATGCCCTTCTTGCAAAGGCGCCGCCTACCGGTCTCTGGAACCGTGGATGGTTACGGAGCGGTGTCCGGTCCAGGAGCCGGACTTAGATCCCTCGTGGGCTTTACCCCCTTTGGGCCTGGAGTCCGGGAGGTCGCCTTGCGGCGCCTCCAGGACCACCTCTTCCTGGTTTAGTCCCTTTTAGGCCTCCACCTCGGCATCGTCCATAGGGAGACGGGAGGAGGCCGTCGGAAGTGAAGCATTATTCATGTCCGACAAATCCAGGGAGCCGCTCGACGAATCGTGGAGCTGAGCCTTGGGCGGACTGCATGATTGAATTCGACGTCAGAAGGTACCATACAATAGAGGAGCGCCATAAGTTGTTCCGGTATCCGGACACTTACGATTTTGCCAGGGGCTTGACCCTGGATGGCCATTCCTCCCCACCGTCTTCGACATCGGGGGCGTAGTCCAGCATAAGGGTCCTTCCCTTCTTGGACCTTCCGGCCTCCCCAGTTGGGGCGGTCTTCCTTTTCTTTCCTCCCCCCGTTGGAGGGGGGGACGCCTCTTCTTCCTCCTCCTCGTCTTTAGAGGCGGAGGGTGCTTCGGGGCTGTCAGGCGATGAATCCGACACCACCAGGTGCCAGGAACTCTTTCGAGTCCCCATGACCTTCTTCTTGGCCTTCTTCTCCGGCACCACGTGAGGTGCCGGCATGTTCATTAAGTGAGTGTCCTCTTGGTCTTGGGGAAAAGGAGCCGGACAGTTGATCTGTCCGGCCTTCTTCTGCTAGTCCTGTTAAAGGGATGGGGGTTTAGATCCCGCATAGAATCAAATCTATGGAAAACAAATACCCCGTAATGGGAAAATTAAGATCACCGCGTTGGCTTGGCGCTTGGCACAGAATCCATGATCCTCGGTGACGGGAGGGGAGACCTCGGAGCTCTTGAATAGCACCTTCCAGGCGTCCTCGTGCTTTGTGTCGAAGAGCTAGGATAGAGTCTGGTGCTGGGCCGGATCGAACTCCCACAAGTTGAAAGCCCGTCGTTGACACGGGAGGATCCGGCGGAAGAGCATGACCTGGACTACGGTGACAAGTTTAACCTTCCTGCCGATCAGGTCTTTGACGCAGGTTTGAAGTCCTTTCACTTCTGCCAAATTACCCCACAACAGGACCGTGTTGTGGGGATGCCAGATCGGAATTCGAGGGCCGCTGCCCATTCAGGGTCACGCGGCTCGGTGATATAGAACCACCCCGATTGCCACCCTTTGATGTTCTCTATGAAGGTGCCCTCGAGCCATGTAACATTGGCTATTTTGCCCACCATGGCGCCTCCACACTCCGCTTGGCGGCCGCCCACGACCTTCGGCTTGACACTGAAGATCTACAGCCATAGACCAAAGTGAAGCTGAATGCGGAGGAAGACCTCACACATGACGATAAACGCCGAGATGTTGAGGATGAAGTTCGGGGCCAGATCGTGGAAGTCCAGGCCGTAGTAGAACATGAGCCCCCGGACGAACAGGTGAAGAGGAAAGCCCAGTCCGCGGAGGAAATGGGGGAGAAATACAACCCTCTCATGGCGCCTAAGGGTGGGGATGAGTTGCCCCTCATCTAGAAGCCGGTGCGCGATGTCGCCAGACAAGTATCCGGCCTTCCTCAACTTTTTGATTTGCCCCTCCGTGACGGAGGAGGCCATCCATCTACCTCCCGCTCCGGACATGATTGGAGAAAGGTTGAGGTGGGGAGTGCAGACTTGGGCGTTGGAGCTCGAGTGCGCAGGGATGGATAAGCAAAGGAGGAAGAAGGCGTAAATGGAAAGGGTAGATCCTTATCCCCTTATATGGGCGGCCGAAACTACAAGCCCCCACCAGCCTAATAAAACTCGCTTATCTCCCAAGCGCCGTGGTTAATGGCGCGGTTGGGTTACCCACGCCCGTAATGATGAGAATCCCGGAATAAGGGGACACAATCTCTGCTTTGACAAGACGTGCCAAGGAAGCCGCCTCGCTAAACGCACTAAGGTGGAACAGTAAAATGAATCGAATAAAGGCTTGGCCATGGCGTGATGCCACGCTGCAGAATACGTCAGCAGATTAGATTTGTGCAGATATTATTCTCTCTACGGTGGTATGTGGAACTTATTTTGCAGAGCCGGACACTATCCTTGTGTTCAACATATTCTATGAAGTATTCAGAGGAGGAACCCGCTTTGCAATGCCTAAGACAATTTGCGCGCCGGACTCGTCGTCATTGAAGCTTGGTTCAGGGGCTACTGAGGGAGTCCTGGATTAGGGGGTGTTCGGATGGCCGAACTACGACCTTTGGCTAGACTCCCGGACTATGAAGATACAAGATTGAAGACTTCGTCCCGTGTCCGGATAGGACTTTCCTTGGCGTGGAAGGCAAGCTTGGCGATATGATATGAAGATCTCCTCCCATTATAACCGACTCTGTGTAACCCTAGCCCTCTCCGGTGTCTATATAAACCGGAGAGTTTTAGTCCGTAGGATGAACAACAATCATACCATAGGCTAGCTTCTAGGGTTTAGCCTCTCTGATCTCGTGGTAGATAAACTCTTGTACTACCCATATCATCAATATTAATCAAGCAGTAGGGTTTTACCTCCGTCGAGAGGGCCCGAACCTGGGTAAAAACATCGTGTCCCTTGTCTCCTGTTACCATCCGCCTAGACGCACAGTTCGGGACCCCCTACCCGAGATCCGCCGGTTTTGACACCAACAAAGAGAGACAGAGAGACATATCCAATCTCGGAGCGGCTCTCGCCCCTCCCACACCATGGAGACCATGGACCAGAGGGGAAACCCTTCTCCCATCTAGGGAGAAGGTCAAGGAAGAAGAAGAAGAAGGGGGCTCTCCCCCCCTCGCTTCCGGTGGCGTTGGAACGCCACCGGGGGACATCATCATCACCGCGATCTACACCAACACCGCCATCATCTTCACCAACATCTCCATCACCTTCCCCCCATCTATGCAGCGGTGTAACCTATCTTTTACCCGTTGTAATCTCTACTAAAACATGGTGCTCAACTCTATATAATATTTCCCAATGATGCATGGCTATCCTATGATGTTTGAGTAGATCCGTTTTGTCCTATGGGTTAATTGATGATCGTGATTGGTTTGAGTTGCATTTTTATTATTGGTGTTGTCCTATGGTGCTCTCCGTGTCGCGCAAGCGTGTGGGATGCCCGCTGTAGGGTGTTGTGATAAGTTCATGATTTGCTTATAGTGGGTTGCTTGAGTGACAGAAGCATAAACCCGAGTAAGGGGGTTGTTGCATATGTGATAAAGGGGACTTGATGCTTTAATGCTATGGTTGGGTTTTACCTTAATGATCTTTAGTAGTTGCGGATGCTTGCTAGAGTTCCAATCATAAGTCTATATGATCGAAGAAGAGAAATTATGTTAGCTTATGCAACTCCCTCAAATAAAATTGCAATCGTGATTAAAGGTCTAGTTATCGATTGCCTAGGGAGAAATAATTTTCTCGTGACAAAAAGCTCTCTACTAAAACTAACTTAGTTGTGTCTTCATCTAAACAGCCCCTATCTTTTATTTACGTGCTCTTTATGTTCTTTCAAACCTATTCAACAACACCTACAAAGTCCTTCTAGTTTCATACTTGTTTTAGGTAAAGCGAACGTTAAGCGTACGTAGAGTTGTATTGGTGGTTGATAGAACTTGAGGGAATATTTGTTATACCTTTAGCTCCTCGTTGGGTTCGACACTCTTACTTATCGAAAGAGGCTACAATTGATCCCCTAACTTGTGGGTTATCACCAGCAGAGTGGGGGATCCCCTGATCTTGTTGAGGTCGCGGGCTATGTTATATGGAGGTCGACCGGCATTGGCCGGTTTGGTCCTTAGATGGGTGGTGGTTGTGTGGAGGCGAATATTCTTCTTCCTCATTGGTATGATTTTATGTTGTTTTTCTCCACCTTTGTGTTGATGCTAGAGGGATGTCCTGCTTTGCCCGGGCGGTTGCGCTGGAACCAGATCCTAGTTCTCTTCCATCTGGAAGGGCCACATATAGCGGTACCCAAGGACACGGATGGCGAAGTCTGGTGCAGGCGTGTTGGATGCACATGTGTGTCCTTGTCTTTTTTGCGTCAGAGCAAAGAAGTGGGGGAGCAGCATGGCAATGATTATGTCGTGGTTGAAGATGAGGACCTGCTTGGGTCTGGATGCAGATTACTATGTTGCACGGGTCTCCTCGCAAGGTTCAGGAATGATTACACAGAGCTCCAAAGGTCTTCAAGTTTTGCTGGTTTTTTAGGTTGCTCTTTATTATTCTGGTTGTTTTGTGCATGTGTTAGCTTGTGCTTGTTCGGGTTAAGAACTTTGTATTATGTCATGATTTGAATACAAGCATACTTTCTCAAAAAATAAACTTGATTTTAGTGAATGTCTAGGAACTTAGCACATTGCGCCGTTGGTTCTACAACAAACGGCATCCACTCAAACATCACATTTGGACCATATGTGGGGTAGGCTTGTGGATTACCACCATAATTATTTTTAAAAATTGCTTGCTCTCCTGCACAACTGTTCTCCCACCACCGAAGGGAGGATCCCTTCCTATGGATGGGCCGCCCCCAACACATTCCAGTGGGGACTAGCAATGTAGAGCATAGAACATCAGTTAATTGTGGACTCACAACATGCATCATAGCAAATATGGATGTATGTAGCCATTATAACACCTGCATAGGCTAACTAGCCAAGCCCGATAAGATATAGCCCACGGTGTCCAGCCCGGAGAGAATGTATTCACTATCCAGTCATCACGCATATACCGACTTCCGCTTGGACCTGATTGTCACTGTCGATCTAGGGCAGATGGAGGCAGCCCCGATGTCATTTTAGTTGACTAGAAAGATGCTCATGCGTTGCATGGAACATCAAGATAAGGATGAAGAAGGGAAGGCCTTATGTACAAATGTGGAGAGGGGTGCGGATTTTTTTTTGCAAAATTGCCATTGTTTCCTTCCTATCCGTCAGATATAGATCATATGACCTATATTGCAGGATGGCAGGCACACTATCATCACCAACTCTGTTTTTTATAAGAGTAGAGATATGCAAACTCCAAATACAATATTGTGGCATCAGGAGACATTCCATGGCCTGCTCAAACCAAAAGTGAATGATATTGTAATATGTCCATCGTTATTATTATCCATGCGCCCCTATGCTTAAATCCTGGCTTCGCCCCTACCACCACTAACCCACCTACTTCCACCGCCACCTCCATCATTTGGCTTGCGCTTGCTACACCCGCAATCGCTTCTGCTCCTATGTAGTACATCCCTTGCCACCTGTGCAGGGGGGCAAAGCGCTCGTCCTGTATCTTCTTGATCAAATAAAAAAAATTGAAAAGCGAATGCTTTTACCGCCTAATCCATTCCACAAACCCTTGGCAACCTGATGTTAGAGCGTGGCTGCGTTCATGTTCATGGCAGCGTCCTCCAACTCTATCCATGGGACGCCAGTCCTACAGGCTACAAGCACCATCCGCAATTTTTGCTTCTACTGTCTTGCCATTTCTGGCATCAAGTACCATGTTTGGCAATTGGACATTGTCATGAAGCTCCTTGGTAACACATGCATTGTCGACCAGATCGAATGATAAATTAAGCGCCTTTGAAACATGTTGGATTTCTTCATCTGATGTTGACTTTGAAGCCACACACCATCTCAAGGCGGAAAGGATCGGTATGGTCGACAAGAGGGCAGTGAATAGGCAACTTACTAAATTTATCCTCTTTTACAAATTTAGGCTCACCAATAAAGTAGGTTGTCTAGATATGCAATTAGGTGGACAACCTATATCACAAGCAATACAATAACAAGTGCAAGCAAGGGAAAACAAAAGATAGAAGCTTGCACAAATTAAACGAACAAAGTAACCTGCAAGTGGAGTCGAAGAAGACATAGATGTGTTACCTAAGTTCCCACCTTTGGGGGAGGTACATCTTCGTTGGAGGCGTTTTTAAGCCCAAGGCTCCCCAAGCGTCCCTAGGACCAACCCTATTCTCCTCATGCCCTCGCACACAAGTTGCCACGAATCCACTAGTGGTGTGCTCTTGAAGGCAACAAACGGAACCTTTACAAGCAAGGTTGGGGCTCTCTCCACAACTTAATTCGAGGCTCCCAACAGCACCACGAAGCTTCACCAATGAATTGTGGCTCCAAGGTGACCTGTTTTGTCTAGGATGCCCAAATAACCAAGAGTAATAAGATCCACAAGTGGAAGTATGGGGGGATCAAATTTCCTTTGGTGGAAGTGTAGATCTAGGTCTCCTCCCTCAATCCCTAACAAACATACAAGTTTGGTTGTCTAGAGAAAGGCATCGGGCAACAATGAGCTTAGGGCAGCAATGGAGGAGAGAGTGAGAGGCAAGAAGTAGTTTGGAGGTGGAAGAACCACCTCCTTATATAGTGCTCTCCTCAATCCAACTGTTATGTGCATAAAAACACATGGGTGGTACAAAGGCTGGGGGTAGCGGTACAACTGCCCAAGGCTAAAGTGCACGGCTGGAGCACCAGTCGCTACAACCGTCTGTCCTACTGGTTGTACCATTCATACAATTATATACCGGGACAACCGTTCGTGTACCATTCTTGTACCGCTCAAGACCTGAGATGAATCACCCTACTTGTGGTGGTTTGAGCGATGCTTGTCGTGGGAATGGATCTGATAGTAGAGGTAGGGGGTACATAGGACAGGGCAGAGTCTAGCTATGTCGAGATTGTACACTTGGATTTACCAGTTTAGGCCCCTCTCGGAGGAGGTAAAAGCCCTACGTCTTGGTGCTGCGGGAGCTTTCTTTCTTGGGAGTGTTGAGTTACAGGGGGTGTGAACCCGTGTGCAGGAGGAGAGGGGCGGCTTATATAGTGTCTACTCGCTACTCGTAGCCCTCAGTTATGCAAGGGTTCAATGAGATGATAAAGTCGAGTACGTTACTGGTAACGCCCGTAATTAATGATCTTAACAATGATGAATTGACCGCCTGACCGTTGCCATCCCGGGGGGCTCTAGGTCTTCTGTTAGTCGAGTGAAATCATATACTTCCGAGTGAACTATAGTGGTCGAGTGGCGGTGGAGTTAACCGAGTGGATCATCTGTCGAGTGACTTGCACACTATGTCATTCCAGTCCGTATTCACCTCCTAACCCTATAGGTCTTGAATCCTTCATGTAGTGTCCTTAGATAGGGCATGTAGGTCAGGCCTAAGACCCTACCCTAGGTACATGTCACCATCATTAGCCCCTGAATGGATCGGGGTTCGAGTGAGAAAGGACTGAAGCTGATTCATCTCAGGCTTAATGCTTAAGAGGAATTTCTTAGTGATCCATGGGTATCTAAGTTGTTCAGCCTTTGCCATTCACCTCGATCGATTCTGGCTTGTTAAATGTCCGAGTGAGGAAATCTGTGGATCGTAGAGCACTAGATCCGATCCAAACTATTGAAAATATCACTTACGTGATCAATGGTTCCACCAGATCCCGGCTCTCACGGGATTTGAATTTTTTTATAGAATAGCGTGGGCTGGCCGCGGCGCGGTTAACGGGGCAAATGGGGCGGGGCTCCTCAATTATCATGCCCCCTTTATCGGCACATATCAAGCGAGCGCTGGTAGTGAGATATGCTGGGATTTCACGGGCTCACAAGTCAATGACTCGATTCTGAGGTCATGAAAGGCAACGCGGCCGAGGCGTGCCATAGTGAAGCTCGAGCCACCGCCCGGTCTCTCTACTTCTTCCGCTCCGGCGCCACACTGTCCTGCTCGCGCCCCTCGACCACCACGGAGATGGAAAAGTACAAGATAGTGAAGCTCGAGCGTGCTAAGAAAGGGGCCACGGGGAAGAAGGCGTCGAGCTCCCGGGCTGCTCTGCCGCCGGGTTGGATCCAAGGCGATTGGCTTCACTCGACGGTCATGTCGGAGGATCTCGAGGGGCTCACCGCCGATGGCCTAGTGGCGCCGGGTTCATGGAGAGTGACGGGGAAGGAGACCCAGCCTGCGCCTCAACCTGATGAACGAGTTCTCCTCCTCACTCATGTGGAGAGAGGTTTTTCCTTGCCACATCATCCATTTTTCCATGGTTTCTTGAACTTCTTTGGTGCCCAAATCCACTACTTTCCTCCGAATACCATTTTGTACCTCGCAGCCTTCGTGTCTATGTGTGAAAATTTCTTGGGATGTCGTCCTCATTGGGGTCTATTCAAACACATCTTCATGTGTCGTTACCAGTCGGTTAAAAAAGCGAATCCGAGTGATTCGAGGACCCATCTGATTCAGTTGTGTGGTGACTTAGGAATCCAAATGAGAGGTAGGAGCACTTTCCCTGCCATGACTTTCCCCAAGTCAGTTAGGGGTTGGCAATTGACCTGGTTTTACTGCAAGGACATTCCAACTCCTGGGTCGTCGACTGGCCTTCCCCCCTTCTCAATGGCAGGAGTCAACTCTCCTTAGTCCCTGAACTTGGGTGAAGAAGAGAAAGCTGAGGTGGGGATCTAGGTGGATGTTGTAGTTGAGTTGATACGGGGTGGAGTGATGAGCGTGGATCTGTTGGAGGCGTTCCTCAGTCAATGCATCCAGCCTCTACAAGCCCGTGACCACCCCATGTGGTTATATTCTGGAGCAGATGACACCATTCGGATCCACCCAGAGGAAATCGATGGGGATACCGTGGCACAGTGGCTCAGGAGCACCGGAGACCGTGACAACCCGTGCGGATCTAGACGAATTCTGCCTTTCGACTCCGAGCATCCTCCAGGGGAGGTGAGAATCACCTTTTTCGAGTGTATTATCTTTTGTTTCCACTATGTAGTTGTAATGAAATCTGAGTGACTTGTATATCTGTGTTTTGCAGGCCTTCACAAAGATGTATTCGCCTGTGTCGAATGGAGAGCAGCTCATTGAAGGAAATGAAAGCGAAGGGGGCAATGCAAGTATCGAATATGCCGACGATAGTGAAGACAGTTGTGATGACTTAGAGGAAGGCGACAAAGACGATTCCCCTCAAACTATTGAGAATCGATCCAAGCAGACCCAAGATCCGGTAGCTGGCGAGAGCAAGGCTGTGATGTCGAGTGTTCGAAACCCCAAACGCACTCGGACTACAACGCCAGACCTAACTAAAAAATTTGCGAAGCAGCCTAAGGTCGCTCCAGTGAAACTTCGGAAGTCTCTCCCTAGGATGAAGCTCACGGTGCCCATTCCTTCGACGTGAGTTCTCTTCTTCTTTCTTTCTTTTTCCTTTCTTTATGCTATAGAACTTTGTGCTATTGATGACCGAGTGAAAACTGTGTATTAGGGCCACCACTTCAGTGGCGTCTCCCACACGAGTTGCCGAGGAGCACGCAGATGCGGATACCACGGACGCGGCAACTTCTCGGCGAAGTTCGACAAGTTTGCCTTCTATTCTTTTCCATTAGTTAATTCGTTTATTGAACGGATTGTTCTGGTTGAAATGTCTCCAGAGCCAGCAGATATCATTCATGTTGGCAATGACAACGAGGACGAGCATCAGATGGGTGCGGGTGATGAAGGTGCAACCTTGAACACTCCTCGCAGCTTCACTCGGAGGGTGTCTCCAAGTGCCTCTCGTTGCTATGCCCCAAGAGCCTGGTGGTTCATCTCAAGTTGGCACCATCTCTACTGCAGCACTGTCAACTGCTCTGCCCATGGTGTCGACTATTCTTGCTTCAGGACCGACTGAACAATCCCAAGCGCTAGTTCCTCCGACTGTACTACCAACTCCGCCGACTCATGTCTTCACTCTACATTGCGTTCCAGAAGAGCAGACCGGAGCTAGCAAAGAAGCTATGATCCAGGCTGGTCTGATGATGCAGCGTCTGAAGGAGGTGTATGAAAGCAGCAAGGTAGCATATGATGCCATATCAGCCCTTTAGGCGAATGTCCGAGTAAGTGCGATTGTAAGTTGACTCTCGAGTGGATTTTTCTTGTTTGACTTGAAGCTGCACACTCACTGGGTGTTTTTATCATTGGGTAGTAGTTTGTTTATTATGTAACTCCTCACTCG
Organism: Triticum aestivum; assembly: GCF_018294505.1. Classification (NCBI taxonomy): domain Eukaryota; kingdom Viridiplantae; phylum Streptophyta; class Magnoliopsida; order Poales; family Poaceae; genus Triticum; species Triticum aestivum. The sequence goes on along the minus strand of NC_057804.1, from coordinate 230,675,305 downwards.
ATCTGATCAGGCAGTGTCAAGTGGGAGTTATCCAGTGGGGGCATGTTGAGTGCACCCACTGGGTGTAGTACCTGAGACCATCGTCGAATGTTTGATTCGGCGGGGGTCTTTCAATGTGTTTAGTTCTAGCTCTTCACTCGGGTCATCTAGGATGGATCGGAATGGGAATGAATCCAGTGGGGGCACGCTGAGTGCACCCACTGAGTGTATTCCCCGAGACTGCCGTATAATGTTTGATTCGGCAAGGGTCTGAGAAGCCTCTTTTTTCTGAAGCCAGTCAGGCCGACTCTGAGCAAGAATGATGCCAGTGGGGGCACGCTGAGGGCACCCACTGGGTGTAGTCCCCAAGACCGCCTTAGAATGTTTGATTTCGTGGGGGTCTAAGACGTATTTTTGTTTCTTTGTAGCATCTGAATTTTGTGTTTCCACTCGGAAGCTGAGTTTAAACTTGAATATATGAATCATTGTCGACTGAATTGTTTCTTTGCTTGCCTAAGAAGACTTATGAGCTCGGAGCTCAATACGTTACTCTGGAGAAGGAAAAAGCTCAACTTCAACTGGATCTGGACATGGCGGAAAGTAACTTGAAGCAAGCTCGGGAGGGGGTGAAGAACATGGGAGGTAACACTTTGCTGACTGTGTGCTTCATCATTTGGTCTTTTAGTCCTTTGAACCGAGTGATTCCACTCGAACATATGTGTGTAGTGAGAACCGTCAATTCCAAGCGCGACTGAAGAATGTTATTTCTTTAGACACTATGAAGCGGGCGCTGGAGAGGAAGGACCACGAACTCGCGGGGGCGCAGATGGTGGCTTGGGAGAAGACTGAAGTAGCTGAGAAGAAACTAGCTTCAGTGGGCAAGCTTGAAGAGGAGAATGCAAGGTTGAAAACTGCCATCGAGGAGGTGAAAAAGAAACTTCCCAATTTAAGGAGTATAAGGTTGTATTGACTGACAAGGTGGACCAGATCACCCAAAAGTGGAACGAGTCGGAGGAATACTTGCGGGGGGGGGGGGATTGCGAAGAAGATATACATCATGCTTGAATGTATCCTTCTTCGTCTGAGTGAATTCTTGAGAGCTTTGAAAATAATGCTGCTACTAAGTCGTTCTTTCTTCTTTGTCAGAAATTTTCTAGAATATTGAGCAAGAGACGGAACGAATTGAGACAGACCTGGACCCCACAATGTCACTCATCAAAGATGCTGCTGTGATGAATGTGCTGCAACTTGAAGCCCGTCTTGACTGTGTCTCGGAGTACATAGCCCGACTGAAGGTTGCGCTGACAAGGATAGACAAATATTTGTGGCCAGAGGATACTCTTTAGAACGACCTCGGGTCACTGATGACTTGGCTCAATGAGATCCCTGGTCGAGTGCAAGCACAGAAGAAATTAGCTACTCACTGTGGAGCCGATGTGGCGCTCTCACTCGTTCGTGTCCATTGCAAGGAAGCTAAGGAAGACAAGTTGAAGGCTCTTTGAGTGGAAAATACGAAGAAGCTCCAGTTTGAAGACTTCATGGAGACCTTCATTTAGGCGGCCACTCGGATTGTAGACGGCATCGACGTGGACACCTTCGTCGAGCCAGCAAACCCTCCTGGCGCATGAAAGAACTTTATACTCCAAACTTATTTGCCTCGGAATGCCGAGTGATCCTGTAACCATTAAACTCATTTGCACCTTCTGCCCGAGAGTTTTATTTGCCTTTTGAGAACTTGAGGTTACGAATTTATCTGACCTTTCGTTTCCAAACTTTTGTATATTATTTGGAGAAGTTCTTAACTTAGGCGACAGTTGGCTCGCAGCTAAGCCTCTGAGTGAAAGGGATGCTTTCATTCAGAGAGGTTTTTCAACTTATGCGAGGACTGGCTTGCGGCTAAGCCTCCAAGTGAAATGGATGCTTTCACTCAGACAGGTTTTATAACTTAGGCAAGGACTGGCATGCGGCTAAGCATCCAAGTGATAGGGATGCTTTCACTCTCAGAGGTTTTTAACTTAGGCGAGGACTGACTTGCGGCTAAGCCTCCGAGTGAAAGGGACGCTTTCACAAGGAGAGGTTTTTTAACTTAGGCAAGGGCTGTCCTGCGGCTAAGCTCCCGAGTGAAAGGGACACTTACAATCGGAGAGATTTTTAACTTAGGCGAGGACCGGCTTGCGGCTAAGACCCTGAGTGACAGGAACGCTTTCACTCGGAGAGGTTTTTTAACTTAGGCGAGGGCTAGCTTGCGGCTAAGCCCCCGAGTGAAAGGAATGCTTTCACTTGGAGAGGTTTTAACTTAGGCGAGGACTGGCTCACGACTAAGCCCCTGAGTGAAAGGAACGCTTTCACTCAGAGAGGTTTTTAACTTAGGCGAGGACTGACTCGCGGCTAAGCCCCCTGAGTGAAAGGAACGCTTTCACTTGGAGTAGTTTTTTAACTGAGGGGAGGACTGGCTCGCGTCTAAGCCTCCGAATGAAAGGAACGCTTTCACTCGGAGAGGTTTTTAAACTTAGGCGAGGGCTGGCTCGCGGCTAAGCCCACGAACGCTTTCACTCAGAGAGGTTTTTAACTTAGGCGAGGACTGGCTCATGGCTAAGCTCCTGAGTGAAAGGAACGCTTTCACTCGAAGAGGTTTTTAACTTAGGCGAGGACTGGCTCGCAGCTAAGCCCCCGAGTGAAAGGAACACTTTCACTCGGAGTAGTTTTTTAACTTAGGCGAGGATTGGCTCATGACTACGCCCCCGGGTGAAAGGAACGCTTTCACTCAAAGAGGTTTTTAACTTAGGCAAGGACTGGCTCGCTACTAAGCCCCCGAGTGAAAGGAACACTCTCACTCGGAGTAGGTTTTAACTTAGGTGAAAATAGGTTCGCGGCTAAGCCCCCGAGTTGGAGGGATGCTATCACTCGTAATAGTTTTTTACCTAGGCGAAAACAGGTTCGTAGTTAAGCCCCCGAGTGGGAGGGATGCTCTCACTCGGAATAGTTTTTTAACTTAGGCGAAAAACAGGTTCGCGGCTAAGTCACCCACTAGGGGTTTTGAGCGTATGCTTTTGTGAGGGAAATCATCATGGGACTGCATGAGTCATGTCTTGATAAACAATCTAAAAGTACTCTTATTACATCTCGACAACCCGAGTGCTAGGTATAAAGTTGACGAAGAAGATCCGCATTCCAGGCAAGCGGCTCGTCGATCTTCTTCGCGAGGTTGTACAGGTGGTAGGCCCCATTGTGTGGCACGTTGGTGATGATGAAGGGCCTTCCCACATGGGGGCAAGTTTTTGTGGTTGTTGTTGATCCACTTGGAGCATGAGATATCCTTCTTGAAATGCTCGACCCTTGATGTTCCTGGCATGGAATAAACAAAGATCTTGTTGATTAACAGTCGATTGTATCAGGGCCATCTCACTTTCTTGTTCCAAGAGATCAATGGTGTCCTGCCATGCCTGCTTTGCCTCAGCTTCCAAGTAGAGTTCCACTGGGTTAATTATGGAAGAGATCACTAGGCAGCACAACTTCAGCTCCATACACCACGAAGAAAGGAGTGCGGTCAGTAGACCGGTTTGGAGTCGTCCTTAAACCCCATAAGACAGATGGAAGTTCAGTTACCCAGGCTCCAGCTGCGTGCTCAAGGTCGCACATGAGTCGGGACTTCAACTGCGGGTGTGCAACATATGCGTACTCCACCCGAGTGCCATGTGTGGCGCAGAAGTTTCTGAACTCTTCCGAATCGAAGTTTGAGCCATTATGCATGATAATGTTGTGTGGGACTCCATATCTAAATATTATCTCTTTCAGGAATCTGATGGGCGTGCGTGAATCTAGCTTCTTGATTGGTTTGGCATCGATCCATTTGGTGAAATTGTCAACTACCACGAGCAAATGAGTGAAGCAACTCCTGCCTATCCTAAGTGGTCCAACCATGTCCAAACCCCACACTTCGAATGTCCGGATGAGTGGAATGGTTTTCAAGGCAGATGCGGGCTTATGGGACATGTTCGCGTAGAACTAGCGTCCTTCAGAACACTGAACGATTTCCTTAGCTGCTTCATTGGCCCGTGGCCAGTAAAATCCAGCTCGGTATGCTTTGGCTACAATTGTTCGAGAGGACGCATGATGACCATAGGTCCCCGAGTGAATCTCCTAAAAAAGTCAGTCGACCCTCTTCTCGGGAAATACAATGTTGGGCAACGCCAGTGACACTCCCTCTGTAAAGCTGTCCATCTATCACTGTGAAAGCCTTGGATCTGCGGACAATCTGACGTGCCTCAACCTCATCCTCTGGCAGTTCTTGCATGAGAAAATATGCAATAAATAGCACTGTCCAATCAGGGGTAATCACCAGAATCTCCATAACCAAGTTGATAACATCAAGGACCTTGATTTCAGTCGGACCAGTAGGACTTATCACATGGGGAGGCTCTTCAGTGAAAGGATCCTCATGTACTGACCGTGAATGGAGGTGCTCCAAGAAAACATTGTTGAGGATAGGTTTCCGAGTGGAACTAATTTTTGCAAGGTCGTTGGCTGCTTGATTTTTGATTTGGTGAATGTGGTGAAGTTCCAAACCCTCAAACTTTTTCTCTAGATTCCTCACGGCATTGCAGTATCTAGTCATAGAGGGTTTCTGACATCCCACTCCTTCATCACCTGATTGGCCACCAAATCAGAGTCACCGTAGACCATCAACTGACGGACACCGAGTGAGATGGCCATACACAACTTGTAGAGCAGTGCTTCGTACTCTGGCTAATTATTCGAAGAATCAAAGTGAATCTGGAGGACATGACTGAGCCAACCACCTCTTGGAGACATGAGGACCACATCGGCACTGGAACCATTCAGCATTTTAGACCCATCGAAGAATATAGTCCAGTGTTCCGAGTGAATTGGGTCAGTTGTTGCTTCTCAATCCACTCGGTCGAGAAATCTGCAAGTGCCTGGGATTTGATCGCCTTCTTTGCTTCAAATTTAATATCCAAAGGGAGAAGTTCAATTACCCAGTTATACACTCGGCCATTTGCTTCCTGATTGTTCATGATTTTAGACAACGGGGCGTCACTAATGACTGAAACGGAGTGTTGTTGGAAGTAATGAGCTACTTTCCTCACTGTCAGATAAATGCCATAGACAAGCTTATGATAGTGAGGATACCTCTGCTTAGATGGATTCAAAACCTCAGAGATATAATGCACTGGCCGTTGAACTTTGTAGGCCTTGCCTTCTTCTTCTCGCTCCACTGTGAGAACCATGCTGACAACTTGACCGGTGGCTGCAATGCACAAAAGTAGAGGCTATATGTTGTGAGAAATGAATCCACTGAGAGCTGTGAGACAACCTTTAAGCTTCTAGACATCGTGCACGCGCACAGGACTTTCATTTGGATGATTGCGCTAATTTTCTCAAGGTTGTCATCGATTCCTCTTTCGGAAAATGAGAAAACCGAGTAAATTGCCGCCCGGTACTCCGAAGTTGCACTTAGAAGGATTCAGCTTGATGTCGTATCTTCTTAAGTTGGCAAAGGTTTTAGCAAGGTCAGTAAGCAGGTCAGAATTTTGGCGTGACTTGAGGATGATGTCATCCATATAAGCCTCAATATTTTGACTAATCTAAGTGAGTAGGCACTTTTGGATCATGTGCATGAACGTGGCACCAACATTTTTGAGACCGAATGGCATGGTGACATAGCAGAAACACCCAAAAGGGGTGATGAAGGCAGTTTTTATTTGATCTGGCACATACAATCGGATTTGATGGTGCCCGGAGTACGCATCAAGGAAAGACAAACGCTCGCACCCTGGAGTCGAGTTAACTATTTGGTTAACGCAGGGGAGTGGAAAATGATCCTTCGGGCAAGCCCGATTGATATGCTTGAAATCAATACACATATGGAGTGGCTTGTCCTTCTACGGGACCATGACGATGTTGGGGAGCCACTCGGAGTGGTAAATCTCGCTTATTAACTTGGCTGCCAGGAGCCAAGCCACCTCGTCGCCAATTGCCTTCCTCTTCTTTGTAGTAGAGCGGAAAAGATGCTCTTTGACAGTTTTGGCTTTTGAATCGACCCTCAAATGATGCTCAACAAGGCTCCTTGGGAACACCTGCCATGTCAGATGGTTTCCATGCAAAGATGTCCCAGTTCTCACGGAGGAAATGGATGAGCACGACTTCCTATTTGCTGTCGAGTGTCATTGAGATATTGGTAGGAGCAGCCGTGGGATCATCCGGGTGAATGTTAACTTGCTTCGTCTCTCCCGCCGATTGAAAAGAGGATTCAGAAGCTGGCTTCTTAGAGCGGAGCAACTCACTCGGATTGGCACTCTTCTTCCAATCTTCCAATTCCAGTACTGCCATCTGCTCATCAGCAATTTTGGATCCGTTCTGGAGGCATTCCTCGGCTCTCTCCCTATTTCCAGTGAGGGTGATCACACCCTTAGGACCGGGCATCTTCAGCTTAAGGTACACATAACACGGACGGGCCATTAAGTGAGCATAAGCTGGTTTACCCAGAATAGCATGATAGGGCACAATGAAAATCCACCACTTCAAACGTCAACTTTTCCTTCCGAAAATTCTTTCAATCACCAAAACCTGACCGAGTGACTTCGCCTTCTTCCTTGGGATGACTCCATTAAACTACATTTTGCTCTCACTGAGTCGGGACATCAGAATGCCCATCCCCTCGAGGGTTTCAGCATAGAGAATATTCAAACCACTGCCGCCATCCATGAGAACTTTGTGCAACCAAGTGCCTCCCATGACTAGATTCACTACCAGTGCTTGCCGCCCAGGGGTAGTGAGGGAGTCCTGGATTAAGGGGTCCTCGGACAGCCGGACAATATGCGTTGGCCGGACTGTTGGACTATGAAGATACAAGATTGAAGACTTCGTCCCATGGCTGGATGGGACTCTCCTTTGCGTGGAAGGCAAGCTTGGCAATTCAGATATGTAGATCTCATTCTCTGTAACCGACTCTGTGTAACCCTAGCCCCCTCCGATATCTATATAATCCGGAGGGTTTAGTCCATAGGACAAGAACAATCATAATCATAGGCTAGATTCTAGGGTTTAGCCTCTATGATCTCGTGGTAGAACAACTCTTGTAATACTCATATCAAGATCAATCAAGCAGGAAGTAGGGTATTACCTCCATCGAGAGGGCCCAAACCTGGATAAAACATCGTGTCCCCTGCATCATGTTACCATTAGCCTTAGACGCACAGTTCGGGACCCCCTACCCAAGATCCGCCGGTTTTGACACCGACATTGGTTCTTTCATTGAGAGTTCCACTATGCCGTCCCTATAAGGCTCGATGCCTCGCCTTATTGTGAAGGACAACATCACCTCTGGATGAACCCTGGCTGTAGGCCAGACTCTCCGACTGTGCGGTTTCATCATGGCCGCCCGTTCGGCCACCACGCTGACGATCACTTCTCAGGTCGTCAAGAACAGCCTCCACATCAGCTCGGAATTCACCGAGCAGATGGATCCAATAGAGCTCTCCTCCATTAATGAGCTCTTGGATCGCATCGCCGCCCTGGGAGACGCTATGGACTATGATCGGATCAGGCTTAAACCCGACCAAAGGGAGATTAACTCTTCGCCGGTCACCCATCAGATAGCCGTGGTGGAGGAACAAAACAGCGATTCTTCCTCTATTTTTAGGACGAACTATGTCCGGATTCCCGATCTCTCTGAGCCGGACACCCGTTTACGGGAGGACATGGCCCAGGCTCCGAACTTAGAATTGGGCAATGGGCCACAAATATTGGGCAACATCCCGGAGTCTGAGCTGCCAAGCTCGGGGGCTCCCTTGCCCCTGGGTCTCAGATCAGGTCAGGATTTGGACTTAAGTCTACCCACCCACCCAGACACAAGTGATCTTTCCCATATTAGACAAGAGCCCCAAGAGACAGTACATCACTTCTGGGCCAGATTCCTCCTTGTAATGAGCAAGGTTCGGGACTGTCACGAGAAAGACGCAATCTCATTCTTTTGCATGAATTGCACGGACAAGGGAATTCTCAACGCCATAAGTCGCCGTGACATAGCACACTTCACCGACTTGGCGGCCATAGTGAAGAAGTACTGTGCGATGGAAAGCGCCTGGAAAACCCAAGCAAAATTCTGGGATCCTCCGGCTCTAACTAAACCCCTAGTCTGAACTAAAAGGGTGCGCTCTCGCAAGTCACCCAATCCAATAACAAAGAAGCCAAAGCCCTCTACAGAGGGTGGAACCGTACTGGAGGGATGGCTCAACAGGCCATGCAAAATTCACAGCACACCGGGCATCGTACCAACACACAGCCTTAGAGCATGTTGGATACTCCGGCAGGTGGCCAAGAGCGGCGAGGACCTCCTCATCAACAATACCGAAGAGCACCATCCCATGGAGAATAACAATACAATACTGACAGTCTTCGAGACTTTCGCCTCAAACAATAGGCATAAGCGAGCACTCTGCAGCCTCGCCGAAGTCTGCCATGTCACAGTAATAAATTTGTGGAACGATATGGCTATAACCTTCAATGCCAGTGACGAACCTCAATTCTGAACAGTCCGAGCACCAGCCGCTTTGGTCCTTAGTCCAATTGTGGACAGCTTCTGGCTTACTAAAATGCTCAAGGACGGCGGCAGCATATTAAACCTCATCTATGAGGAAACTCTTAACAAAATGGAAATAGAGAAGAGCCGCATTGAGCAAAGCAGTACAACCTTCAGGGAAATCATCCCTAGCCGGGAGGCATGACGCACAGGAAAAATTACAATGGATATGGTATTCGGCACGCCGGAGAATTATAGATCTGAAGAAATCACATTCCAAGTGGCCCCGTTTAACAGTGGATACCACGCCCTTTTAGAGCGGGATGGATTCACAAGCTTCCAAGCCATACCCCATTACGGATACATGAAGCTTAAGATGCCTGGGCCCAATGGAATCATCACTCTAGCCAGTGATCCGGACATAGCACTCCGCGCCAAAAATAAAACCGCCACAGTAGCCCTGGAGGCATTATCCGAAGCCCTCGCAGCCGAAGAGTTAACTGCGCTGCGCTCCATGGTGTACAGGGATGACGTGATACTCGACAAACGACAAAAGTCCACCTACTTTAAACCAGCAGACGAAATAGTCAAATTCCAGGTCCACCCGACGGACCCTACAAAAACAGCATCAATTGGGGCACAACTAAACCCCACTATAGACACCGCACTACGAGAGTCCTTGCGTGAAAATTGGGACATCTTTGCCTGGCATCCTTCAAACATGCCAGGTATCCCACACTGGCTGGCCGAGCATAGCCTAAACATACTAAAGGGATACAACCCAGTCAAGCAGACTCTTCGCCGCTTTTCAGAACCCAAGCGACAAGCCATGGGAGAAGAGCTAGCCAAACTACTCGAGGCCGGATACATCAGAGAAATAAAACATCCGGACTGGCTAGCAAACCTGGTGATGGTACCAAAGAAGGACAAATCCTGGCGCCTATGCGTCGATTTCAAGGACCTCAATAAGGCTTGCCCCAAGGATCCCTTCCCCCTCCCCCGCATCGATCAAATAATCGACGGTACCGCAGGACACGACTCTTTGTGTTTTCTCAATGCATACTCCGGATACCGTCAAATCAGGATGGCGGAGTCCTATCAAGCCACAACAGCATTTATCACTCCATACGGCCCCTTCTGTTTTAACACCATGCCTATCGGGCTCAAAAACTCCGGTGCAACCTATCAACGCATGATTCAGACATGCCTGGAAACACAGATCGGCAAAACAGTGGAGGCATATGTGGATGATGTGGTCATCAAAAACAGACACGTGGAATATTTAATAGACGACTTGAGGCTTACTTTGACAATATCCGAACATACGACATCAGGCTCAACCCGGAAAAATGCGTTTTCTGCGTACCTGCCGGAAAGCTCTTGGGATTTATCATTTCCATTAAAGGAATCGAAGCAAACCCGGCTAAAATTTGAGCTCTGTCACAGTTGGCTACCCCAACAGACCTCAAGCAAATCCAGAAATTAACTGGATGCATGGCCGCCTTAAGCCGCTTTATCTCCCGATTGGGAGAAAAGGCACTGCCTCTTTATCGCCTTCTTCGACGCACCGAACACTTCAAGTGGACAGATGCAGCTACGGCTAGACTGGAAGAAATAAAAGCCCTCTTGGGAACCAATCCAATCCTGGCCGAGCCAAATGTCGGTGAACCCATGCTCCTATATATAGCTGCAACACACCAGGTTGTAAGTGTAGTGCTTGTCGTCGAACGAGACACAGATGGACATAAGTTCCCGCTTCAAAAGCCGGTATACTAGGAATCCACAGTCCTCACTCCATGCAAGTCACGGTACCACATTATCAAACATAGCATACGCGATCTTCATGGCATCCCGAAAACTACGACACTACTTTCAAGAGTGTTCAATCACGGTGGCCTCCAAAGTACCACTCAATGACCTAATAAATAACAGCGATGCCACGGGCCGGATTTCTAAATGGGCTATCGAGCTCCTCCCGTTCGACATAACATACAAACCACGACGAGCTATTAAGTTGCAAGTACTGGCTGACTTTGTCGCCGAATGGACAGAAGCCGAAATCCCTGAAGAGTACGACACGTACTCCAATTGGGCCGTGCACTTTGACGGCTCTAAGATGTTGGCTGGTCTAGGGGCAGGCGTTGTCCTGACATCCCCCACCGGAGATATAGTCCAATATGTACTCCAAATACTATACACAGATTCCAACAACGCAGCCGAATACGAGGCCCTGTTGCATGGTCTCCGGATGGCAGTTTCCATGGACATTCAATGCCTAGAAGTGCGTGGGGATTCAAACCTCGCAATATCCCAAATAAATGGAGACTTTGATGCCAAGGACCCAAAAATGGCGGCATACCGCAATGCCATCCTCAAAATGTCAGCTCGGTTCGAGGGACTCGAATTCCACCATGTGGTTCGAGAAAACAACCAAGCGGCGGATATCCTCGCCCGCATAGGCGCTAAGCGCGACCCCGTCCCACCTAATATCTTTTTGGAAAGGCTGTTCAAGCCATCCGTGGTATGGGAAGGGGAGACCGGCAATACCAGTCCGGATCCGAACACAACCCCAGAGCCCCAACAATCTGACGTAATCAGGGGCTCCGCCATCGAAAAACACCTTTAGCCCACGTGATTATGGCTGTCATCGCCCCGTGGACAGAACCCTTCTTGGCCTACTTAAATAGGCAAGAACTCCCTGAGGACCAAAATGAGGCTCGTTGCATTGTGCGGCGCTCTAAAGCCTACAAGGTACACGAGGGAGAGCTCTATAAGAAAAGCGCGACTGGAGTGCTCCAAAGGTGCATCTTCGGAGAGGAAGGGAGGCAGCTCTTGGCCAAAATTCATGACGGACTCGGCGGCCACCATGCCGCAGCCCAGGCGCTAGTAAGCAAGGCCTTCCGTACAGGTTTCTACTGGTCGACAGCTCAGGCAGACGCATAGGACCTTGTCCAATATTGCGTCGGTTGCCAGCTTTTTGCAAATCAAAGCCATATGCGACCTACCGCTCTCCAAACAATCCCCATAACTTGGCCCTTTGCGGCCGGGGGATCGATATGGTTGGACCCCTTAAAGGAGGAAGCCATAAGAAGAAATACTTGTTGGTCATGGTCGATAAATTCACCAAATGGATAGAAGCCAAACCAGTTACAACGGCCGAGTCTGGACCAGTCATAGACTTCATATCCGAGGTCGTACACCGTTACGGTGTCCCCCACAGCATCATCACCGATAACGGCTCAAACTTCACAACAGATGAGGTGAAAACGTGGTGCGGCAAAATGGGCATAAAGCTCGATTATGCATCCGTCTATCACCCCCAAACAAATGGTCAAGTCGAACGAGCAATGGTCTTATTATGAGTGGTATTAAGCCAAGGCTAGTGCGATCCTTGAAGGAATTAGATAAGCACTGGGTCGCGGAGCTCGACTCTGTACTATGGGAGCTGCAGACCACGCCAAATCGCACAACCGGATACACACCATTTTTTATGGTGTACGGCGCAGAGGCAGTGCTATCCTGCGATAGCACCCATGACTCACCTCGAGTGCGCATGTACGAAGAGAGAGAAGCTGAGCTGGCTCAGCAGGATAGCTTAGATGCCCTGGAGGAGGAGCGTGACGTTGCAAAGGCCCGTTCCACTTTTTATCAATAGCAGGCTCAAAGGTATCAAAGCGGAGAAGTACGGGCCAAAACTTACAACATTGGCGAACTCGTTCTACGCCTACCAGAGAAGAAAAAGGACAAGCTCAAGCCCAAATGAGAAGGTCCCTTCATCATTGATAAAGTTCTCATCGGAGGAGCATACCGTCTGCGTGATGCATCCGATAATCGACTCGAGCCGAACCCATGGAACTCGGCCAGACTCCGAAGATTCTACGCCTAGTGCCGAACTCTATGTTTGTCTCCTTACCTCCGTCTTCCTTTTTAAATGATACCCCCTCTCTCTCCCTTTTTTATATATAGCCTTAAAAGCTTCAAGTATGTTTTGACTGCACACTCTTGTCGCGCTATGCCCGCTCAATATACCTGGGGGCTTCTTATACAGAAGCTTAATTGTCTTCTGACCTTTATGCCCACCACATATGCGTTACTCCTCCATATGTGCCTTTTTTACCAGTATATGCATCGATATGACTTAAGTTTAGCCCAAGCTGGGTTGCCTGGCTCTTGTGTTTATGCCCTACGTTCCCATTAATTTGGCTAGGGCTTAAGGGGAGCACCTCTGCGATTGTTACTGCCGGGTCAGCTGGATGTGTACCTCAGACTGGGTGAAGCCGAAAGCTAGCGTTCATAAGGGAATATTCGGTCGGTGAACAAAAGATGTCTTTTACCTATTACAAGACATGCCCCCAGATGCTTATATCCTGCGTAATTTTTCGCAGTTCGGACATGCACATTAACGCATGCACACCAAGGGAAGGGAACCCTTAACGGAACTATTCTCCCTGGAAGATGTTTCTTACTACCCATGTAATATAACATAACTAGTTGGGTACTTGTCTGTTCAAGCACTTATGACCCCTACGCCTGGTTTCCACGCGTGCTCCGGTTTTCACATAACCGAGCGTGTATTCGGATACATTTCGGACTGTCGGGTCTAGAGGTTGAAGCGAAAAGGTCCGCCAAGACAAATGATTTACAATCCGGCTAGGGACAAAATGTGTCCTTAGAAGTACAAAGTCACTTAGACTGACTAAGTTCTTCTTCTATACCATCCAGCAGGCTATCTAGCCTACAGTCCTGTTGGGAATACTTAGCGGCTAATGGTACCTGGTCATACACCAAATTTACAGGGATCTCTTTCCCATCTGACCCTACAGGTCCGACCTCGGCCATGTGGTTCGGGTCAGCCTTGGTGTACCGCGTCTTCACCATAGCGCAGGCTTTCTGTCGTGGATTTGTCACGGCAGATGTCCTCATGAAAGGACTTAGTCGTGGAGCCATCGCTACGGGTTAACTTGAAGGGGTTAAAGCAGACACAAAGACAAGAGGGTTTATACTAGTTCGGCCCCTTAGATGAAGGTAAAAGCCTACATCTAGTTGTGATGGAATTGATGTGGTTTCGATGGCTAGGGAGCAAACAAGCTTCGCCCAGGCTCGAGTTGTTGTTGTCTATCCTTGAACCGCCGCCGGGTCGTCCCCTTATATACACGGGTGACGCTCGTCGGTCCACAGAGTCCCACACCGGTTCATACTCGTATCCCGGTTGGTCTCTCTCTATTCCTAACTTACAATACAAGTTTACATACCAAGCCGGTTTACGGCTACATGCTCTAAACCGACTACAGGCCTTGGGCCTTCATCTGCTTAATCACCTTTACACTACTAATGAAGTTAACCCGGCCCAGGTAGGCCGGTTCACGCCCAGTGATAATATCCCCAATATTAGGCCCCAGATTGATTTGAACTGGTTCATGTCAATCCTTCACAAAAATCTTTGCCTTCAACATCTTCTGGTAATTGGTAAACCGCCATGCCGTCATCATCTCTGGTTGCCGTAAACCGGCATGACGTCATCATGAAGTTAACATTTATAACGCCTTCTTTTATTAATAGACCTGTGATACCCAAGGCAGCAACTCCACGTTCGAATCTTGTGGCTCCTGGATTCGCGCGCCTCACACACGTCCTTTGCCTTATAAATAGGATCAAAGGGTCATTTCCTTTTCTCCCCTTCGTCTCTTTCTCTTCGTCTTCCTCGCGTCGCCAGCCTCGGAGCTCCGCCGTCGCCATTAACCTCTGCCTCGTCTTGGGCCGCTGCATCAACCTGAACGTTCCATGTTCCTCGATTCCGGTAAGCCTTCTACTCTTCTTAACATAGATCTATTCTAGGGTTTCATGTTCTTGCTGTGCTCCTTACTTGTTCATACTCGTACCTAGATTCCTGGATAGATCTGTGAAACCCTGCTCTGATTAGCAGTAGCCTTTTAGCATCCACCTGTAGTTTCACGCTTAAGTCCATAGATCTCATCTACGTACCTGCCCATTGATTCACTTCTGCTCTGCTTTAATCTTTTGAATATTTTCTGTTTTTCTGAACTTGCTTCAGATCCATTACTACAATAGGACCTTGTGAAAACTGTTTCTGCATACTTAGCCATCCGCAACCTCAATTGCTTTCAATGTTTAGATCAGGCGGTTTAACTTCATAAAAATCCGGTTTAAGTATACTGCCCCCGGTTTAGCCTTGTTCATACCAGTGCCTTCTTTTATCCAACATGTTCTTGAACCGGAATCACCTATTTCTTGTAGATCTCACCATGGCCAAACAAGTATATGAGTGCAACTGGGTTCCTTCTCGTGTCACAGAAACCCAGTTGGATGATTTAGTCTCGATCGGCTCTTTAGACAGCAAAGAGACTATCCACTGGAGGGTTCCTGGTAATGAATGTCCTCCCACACCTCAAGAGGGAGAGGTTGTGATCTTTGCGGATCACTTAGCCCGGGGCTTCAAACCGCCCGGCTCCAAATTTTACCGGGACGTACTAGCCAATTTTCAACTTCGCCCGCAAGATATTGGCCCCAATTCTGTTACCAACCTATGTCACTTCCAAGTGCTCTGTGAGGTGTACCTTCAAGAGAAACCCACAGTTGAATTGTTCAGAGACTGCTTCCACTTAAACCGCCGCACAGAATTCACTGACGGTCCCAATACCGAATTGGGCGGTATGTAAATTCAGAAAAGGAAAGAAATCACTTATCCCCATGCCAAACTACACAGTCACCCCAAGGAATGGAATGCAACATGGTTTTACTGCAAAGATACTTCCCCTGGTGATGAAAATCCTTTGCCTGGCTTTCGTCCGGAACGGCTCAGCAATACACACCCCTTCCCACAAAGGTTAAGTGCCAAGGAGAGGAGTAAATACGCTCTGCAATTATCCAAGCTCCGAGCCTTCATGGCCAACGGTTTAACAGGAGTTGATCTCGCACGCTGTTGGATATGATGGAGCATACTGCCTCTCAGCCAGCGCTCCGGTTTGATGTGCAAATATACTGGCAGCGTTGATGACCCACTCCGACACACCAACATCCATCTCTTCGATGATGAAGTCACAGAGGCTGTGAAGAAAATGCTGAACGAACCGGAGCATCTCTGCGCTCAAACCGGCCTGCCACCTTTCTGTGCTACCAACAAACCGCCAGCTGTAAGATTTTGATTGTACTTTTTATTAAACCTGTTATTGCTATCTCTGTCTGACGTCAACTGCTTCTTACCCAGGGTGACAATCCATTTTGGAGCAAGAAGCTTCCACAAGACAAACCGGAGAAAGCAGATCGACCAATCCGGCCAAAGACCAAGGTCGTCAAGAAGCCTGCCAAAAAGAGGAAAACCACTGTGTCATCTGATCCGGTTGTTGATGATGATGTGGGTAACTCGGACCCTGAGGTAGAACTCGATTCACTAGGCATACTTTTTACATGCCTTATTGATGATGATACTTGTCAGGACGACGCTGAAGCCAGTAATGCTGATGTCGCTGAGGTAATTACTCTTTCTTCCGATTCGGATCCTTTGCCTTTGCCAAAATTTCGCCAGGCAAACCGGAAAGTTAAAGTTTCTCATCCCCTTGCTTATTTGGATCCCAAATTTCTTATGAAGACTCAGCAACATGAAGCTCGCCGCACAACCCGGCACAGCGGCCAGGTAGTTACCTCCGCCGGTTTACCGAACAGTCCGGTTCGAAAACGCCGCTCCGAGGTCTCCGACCTTTTTATTAATTTATGTCCTAAAGCGGGTTTCATCCGTCAACCTCTTAATCCGTCCGACTCTGATTATCAGGTTACTTCCCATTCTTCCTCTGGTGAATCATCGGCCACTCGGCTGCCACCACTGAAAACGGTTCTGGGGTAAGCTAGACTGAACATATGCTTCTGGTATACCACATTACAACTTATGTTGTTCCTTGACTTTTTGTTTCTCTTTCAGGGCTAAACCTAAACCAAGCAAGAAAGCCCGCCTGAATAAAGCGGCCGAGGAAGATGCTGCCCTTGAACAGGATAAAACACCAGATCTTGAAGCGTTCGTTCCTGAAGATACTCCCAATGATCCTCCTTTGCAAGATGATGCTTTTACTGATAAAAGGCCTATCGATACCTCAGTCCCTGTTGACCAGCCTGCCAGCTCCGTCCGGATCAATGGATCCCACAGTCCTTCAAAGTCTACTGATAAACCGACCGCGCCAACGCAAACCGGCGAGTCCAAGGATGATGACGTTGTAATTACCGGCGTAGGTCGCTTTGAACCAGGGAATCCCATCGCTTTGGCCAAGTATACTGTGAAAGAAGATTCTCCTGGTATGAACAAAGGCAAATGGGATGTTGATCTGGAAACATATGCTGCTCTGAGTGCCCAAGATGTTCATTCTGGTTATTTGAACCGGCTATATACTAGTCGTGACTGTGAAGCTGGCCTGGTAAAGATAATGAAAGATAAATTTGAGGTAACTTCCTTGCGCTTCTTCTTTCTTTAATTACTGCTACTGTATTAATCCTCCTAGCCCCCAAGGGCCGTTTTGTAATCTTCTTCAAACCGGGACTTGAATATAGTCCTCAATACTTTGAACTCCATCAATGTAGCCCCCAAGGGCCGGTTCAACTTAGTATAGTTAAACCGGGACTCCAATAAAGAGTCTAACATCAGAACATAACTGAGCAAATAGCCATTAGCCCCCAAGTGCCAAGTTGAATACCTGTATTGAGCTTGGGACTTTGCAATTTAGTAACAGATGAAAATTGAAGGTGCATTAGCCCCCAAGTATCAAGCATATAACTTGTTATGTGGTTGGTACTTCAAATTCTTGTACCGTTTGTTGAAAGCCAAGCACTGTCTTTACGCAGGCTGAAGGGAGGATCAAGGAAGACCGGATTACTGATCTACAGGAAATTTTGAAAACCCAGCAAGCTGAAACCGACAAGGCAAGGGAAGAATTAACCAGCTCTTTGAGTATCACAAAACAGCTGAAGGAGGGCTTTGAGAAGGAGCGGACTGATTGGGCCACTAAGAAGGCCGATTTAATAAAAAGAGCTGAAAACGCTGAAGCTGCTCTTAAACCGGTGGTAGATGAGCTGACCGCCATAAAGCGGCAAGTACATTCCATGACCGCTGCTATCTTTGGTAAGTTCCTTTTGGTTTTCTTGGACAACTCTGGCCTGCTTATGATAGATCCGGTTTGTGATCTTTCCTGTATTGTTATAGGTACACGCATTGTTCACTTAGGGTCAGATGTTCGGAAGAAGTTGAAGGCTGCCTACACTTTAATTGAACAGCTGTATACCGGAGCGCAACGGATCATCACCACTGCAGCGCATAACAATCCGGCACCTTCCTTAATCCAAGACACTCTTAACAGGTTGTCAATGCTTCCAGCTCGGATTGAGGAACTAAAGAAATCTGCTGCTCGAACCGGAGCCATTAATGCCTTGATCCGGGCAAAAGCATGGGTGCCGGATTTCGATCCTGTTGAAGCAGCTCAAGACTATCCCAGCTTGAAGGAAGATGGCTCAGAGTTTAATGAAGATGATTTGAGGGTGATAAACCGTGCAATACGCCCTCTAGCTTGTCAATTGGCTGAAGAGGCAGACTTGTCGCATTATCAAGCTCAGTACAATGACCAGAACAAACGAGTGCCTGCAACAACTCCTGAAGCGGAAAATCTGATTCCTCCAATCCGTAAGCATACTTATGCTCCTGATATTGAACCGTCTTCTCTGATCCATGAAGAGGCTGTCTTTCAAGCTTTAATGGGAATCGACTGGTCCACTGTTCATTTCCAGCCAATGGATAGAGATGAGGAAGTTGAAGCAGCGTAGGACGACCCACAACCATCAGACTGGTTTGATGAGCAAGCTTGAACCGGAAGCCGGTTTACATAACTGCTGTATTATGATCCGCTGGAACAACAATGATCTTATTTGGGCACCGCGTTACCTTGTAATAGGATAGCCAATACTTCTGTCTCGAAATATGCATTCGTGCATCAGTACTGATGCTTTTGCTTGAAATCCTTAATTATATTTCCTGCAATCAGAAAATCTTGATATATATATCAATGTATTTAAAACATATAATCAAATTTGTGATACAAAATACCTGGCATGAAGTTGGCTTAGCCAGGCTTGAAACGGAATATTTATAAACTGTTACCATCAAAGGGGAGAAAACAACTCCCATGTAAATCGTGCTGGGTCATTATGAGCCCCCTGCTACTTCATGATGTTAACAGGAAAGTTAAACCGGACATATTTCTCCGGAATACAAATGAACCGATTTCCGTCAGCTGAACCAGTAAAAAAGTGTTGTTGGCTCAAAGGAAACACATCAAAAATTGAAGAATGGTCATAAAAGAAATATTGCAGCAAAGGCAATGATAAAAACCGTTTGCAAAAACATGCTTTACTGAGCTGATCAGATGGTGTTACCATGGTCGGACAGGACCAATCCCCCAATAGGAGTGACAATGGTTCAAGTCAGCCAGGTCCCCAAACGAAACCGTGGCAATTATGCCGATCAAAAGGCGTGGCAATGGTTCGGGTTCGACCAAGCCCCCAAGTGATTTTGTGGCCTTAGGCCGATCAAGAGGCGTGACTGGTTCAGACTTGACCATGTCCCCAAGTGATCTGGTGGCTTTCGCCTATCAAAAGGTGTCGCGTTGGTTCGGACACGACCAAGGCCCCAAGTGATATCACAAAGCTCTTTGAAAAGCAAATGTCAAGGGGTAAACCGGAGGCCGTTTTAAAACAGAACCACTCCATGTAACCACGCATGATATGAAAGGACAGAGACCCCGCTTTAGCTGAGGCTCCGGTTTTATTATATCAATGATAATATATACACTGCCATAATATGTACATAGATAGAGCAGATGGCTCAAGTGTAGTAAGGCCGAAGATGAGCTATATTCCACGACCTGTTGGTCTCCTCCTCTGATGTGCGTGAGTGTTTATGCTCTCGAATATCAATCAGATAGTACGACCCGTTGTGCAGATTCTTGCTGACCACGAAAGGTCCCTCCCAAGGTGGGGATAACTTGTGCATATCTGTGTGATCTTGGATGAGCCGAAGCACCAAATCTCCTTCTTGAAAAGTTCTGGTTCTGACCCGGCGACTGTGATAGCGACGAAGATCTTGTTGATAAATCGCCGAGCGGGCAGCCGCTATGTCACGTTCCTCAGCTAATAGGTCCAAAGCGTCTTGCCGTGCTATCTCATTGTCCGCTTCAACATAAGCCACCACACGAGGCGAATCGTGCCGGATATCACTAGGGAGAACCGCCTCTGCTCCGTAGACCATAAAAAACGGTGTGTATCCTGTAGATTTGTTCGGCGTAGTGTTGATACTCCATAGCATTGATGGTAGCTCTTCAACCCAACATCCCGATGGAACCATAAGCCGGGGTTTGATGCCTCGCAGGATCTCTTGATTAGCTCGTTCGGCCTGCCCATTGGACTAGGGGTGAGCCACTGATGATACGTCAAGTCTGATGTGCTCACGTTCACAGAATTCCTTCATAGCACCCTTGGATAGATTGGTACCATTGTCAGTAATGATACTGTGTGGAAAGCCAAACCGGAAAATCACCTTCTTAATGAACTGCACCGCTGTAGCTGCATCACACTTGCTGACAGGCTCCGCTTCAACCCACTTGGTAAACTTGTCAACCGCCACCAAAAGGTGGGTCTTCTTATCCTTGGATCTTTTAAAAGGTCCGACCATATCCAGCCCCCATGTTGCAAATGGCCAATTAATTGGAATCATCCTCAATTCTTGAGCCGGCACATCAGCACGCCTTGAAAATTTCTGACAGCCATCACACCGTTTAACCAAGTCCTCGGCATCAGCATGAGCTGTCAACCAGTAAAACCCATGACGAAACACCTTAGCCACCAGAGACTTTGAACCGGCGTGATGACCACAATCCCCTTCATGGATTTTGCGTAAAATTTCACAACCTTCCTTAGGAGAGACGCAGCGTTGAAACGCCCCTGATACACTGCAATGATACAATTCGCCATTGATAATTGTCATAGATTTGGATCGCCAGACTATCTGCCTGGCTAGAGTCTCATCCTCTGGCAACTCTCCCCGGTTCATGTACGCAAGATAAGGAACTGTCCAATCCGGTATAACATGCAGGGCTGCCACCAATTGAGCCTCCAGATCAGGAATAGCTAAATCCGCTTCACCTAGGAGCTTGACTGACGGATTGTGCAACACATCAAGAAAGACATTAGGCGGGACCGGTTTATGCTGAGAGCCCAACCGGCTTAAAGCGTCCGCCGCATCATTTTTTCGACAATCCACGTGATCCACCTGATAACCCTTGAAGTGACCTGCAACAATATCCACCTCACGATGATATGCAGCCATGAGTGGGTCTTTAGAATCCCAAGTGCCAGACACCTGTTGAGCTACGAGGTCCGAGTCACCGAAGCACTTAACCCGATTTAGATTCATCTCTTTAGCCATCCGGAGACCATGAAGCAAGGCTTCGTACTCAGCTGCATTATTAGTACAAGGGAACATTAAGCGGAGAACATAACAAAACTTATCACCTCGTGGGGAAGTTAACACGACTCCAGCCCCCGAGCCTTCCAATTGCCTGGACCCATCAAAATGGATAGTCCAATATGTGTGATCTGGCTTCTCCTCTGGTGCTTGCAACTCAGTCCAATCATTGATAAAATTGACCAGTGCTTGAGACTTCACCGCCGTCCGGGGTACGTACTTCAATCCGT
The DNA here is from genome assembly GCF_018294505.1 of Triticum aestivum. NCBI lineage: Eukaryota > Viridiplantae > Streptophyta > Magnoliopsida > Poales > Poaceae > Triticum > Triticum aestivum. The sequence goes on along the minus strand of NC_057804.1, from coordinate 230,654,043 downwards.
GCGGCCCAATTTCTATAGCCCACTTGGCAATCCAGCCAGTCGCCTCCCGGTTCTGTATGATATCGCCCAAGGGAGCTGAGCTGACCATTGTGATAGGGTGCCCTTGGAAATACTGCTTCAGCTTCCGACTTGCCATGAAAACTCCATATACCAGCTTCTGCCAATGCGGATACGTTTGCTTGGATTCAATAAGCACCTCGCTCAGATAGTAAACCGGCCACTGAACCGGATACTCTTTGCCTGCCTCCTTGCGTTCTACCACAATGGCCACGCTAACTGCACGAGCATTGGCCGCTACATATAACAATAACGGCTCCTTGTCGAGCGGAGCTGCAAGAACGGGCGGATTGGCTAATTGCCGCTTCAAGTCCTCCAACGCTTCATCAGCAGCCGGACTCCAGACGAATTGATCTGTCTTTCTCAGCATCTGGTATAAAGGGATGGCCTTCTCTCTGAGGCGGCTGATAAACCGGCTCAGCGCGGCAATCCGACCCGCCAAACGCTAAACATCGTTGATACACTTCGGTTTAGCCAGGGAGGTGATAGCCGTAATCTTCTCCGGATTAGCCTTGATTCCTCTGTTGGACACAAGAAAACCTAGTAACTTGCCTGCCGGAACACCAAAGACACATTTGGCAGGGTTAAGCATCATTGTATAAACCCGCAAGTTGTCAAAGGTTTCCTTCAAATCATCAACCAGCGTCTCCTTCTGCCTTGACTTGACTACAATATCATCCACATAAGCGTGCACATTGCGGCCGATCTGCTTATGCATGCAGTTCTGTACACACCGCTGATAAGTGGCTTGGGCGCTCTTGAGCCCAAAAGGCATAGATACATAGCAGAAGGCTCCGAAGGAAGTAATGAACACCGTCTTCTCCTGGTCCTTAACCGCCATTTTGATCTGATGATACCCAGAATACGCATCCAAAAAACTCAAACGCTCACAACCAGCCGTGGCATCAATAATCTGGTCAATGCGAGGGAGGGCAAAAGGATCTGCTGGACAAGCTTTGTTAAGATCCGTGTAATCCACACACATACGCAAAGTGCCATTTTTCTTAAGAACCAGCACCGGATTAGCAAGCCACTCTGGATGGAACACTTCAATGATAAAACTAGCTGCTAAGAGCCTAGCCACCTCCTCCCCAATAGCCTTGCGCCTCTCTTCATTAAACCGGCGGAGAAATTGCTTTACCGGTTTATACTTAGGATCAACATTAAGAGTGTGCTCAGCGAGTTCCCTCGGTACACCTGGCATGTCAGAAGGCTTCCATGTAAAAATGTCTCGATTCTCACGGATGAACTCGATGAGCACGCTTTCCTATTTAGGGTCCAAGTTGGCACTGACAGTGAACTGCTTGGACAAATCGCCAGGCACGAAGTCAACAAGCTTGGTCTCAGCCGCTGATTTGAACTTCAGATCTGAATCATGCTCCGTAGTCGGCTTCTTCAAAGGGGTCATGTCCGCTGGATCAACATTGTCCTTATAATATTTTAACTCCTCCGTGGCACAAACCGACTCTGCATAGGCCGCATCACCTTCCTCACATTCCAAAGCAACCTTGCGGCTCCCATGAACCGTTATTGTCCCTTTGTGACCCGGCATCTTGAGCTGTAAATAGATATAACAAGGTCGTGCCATGAACTTGGCATAAGCCGGCCGCCCAAACAAGGCGTGATACGGGCTCCGGATCTTCACCACCTCAAAGGTTAGTGTCTCGGATCGGGAATCATGCTCGTCCCCAAAAGCCACCTCCAGGGCTATCTTACCAACAGGATATGCTGATTTGCCAGGCACCACACCATGGAACACCGTATTAGACGGTCTGAGATCCTTGTCTGTTAACCCCATGCGGCGGAATGTCTCATAGTACAGGATGTTAATACTGATCCCTCCATCCATGAGTACCTTGGTGAATTTATAACCTCCCACTAATGCCAACTGGCCCGGATTGTCAACCCGGGGGGGGGGGGGTGATCCTCCCTGCTCCACACGATAGGCTGCTCTGACTAGCGTAAATAACACGGTACGGCCGGTTCAACAGAGTTCACTGCTCGCTTATGAAGTTTCCGGTCGCGCTTATCCGAGCTAGTTGTGAAAACGTGATACTGCCCATTGTTCAACTGTTTTGGCTGGCTCTGATAACCTGACCGCTGCTGCTGCTGCTGTTGGTTGTAACCCCCTTGACCGTTCTGATTATCCTGGTCATTATTACCGCCCTGATTGAAACCTGAACCGGAAGCTCCATCGTGACCCGGCCCATGGAAACCGGATCCTGAGCCACCACCTGATCCACGGTCATACCGGAAGGCATTAGAGTTTTTAAATTCCTGCATAATGCAACAATTCTTCCAAAGGTGGTTAGCCGGCGCCTCCTTTGTCCCGTGTTTTGGGCAAGGCTGATTCAGCAAATAGTTTAGGCGATCCGGGTTAGGATTTGGAGCCAAATTACGATTCGCCGCTTTACCTCTGCGCCGCTGACCCTTGTCCTGCGCATTCGTGTTAGCCACAAAGTCCAGGCTGCCATCCTCCTTACGTTTGCCTCCGTTTGCATGGCCCGCCAGTTTGTATTGATGCCCCTTAGAGTTGCTATTCTTCTTTCCCTTCCCTGCTTCGTCATCGTCAGTCTCAGGATCCTTGGTACTATCAGAATCAGCATACTTCACTAAAGCGGCCATGAGAGTTCCCATGTCATTACAGAACCGCTTCATACGCCCTAACTTTTGCTTTAGAGGCTTAAACCGGCAATTGCCCTCCAGGGTTAAGATCGCAGAGTCAGCATTGATCCTGTCAGACGAGTGCAAGACTTCAGAAACACGGTGTACCCGATGGGTTGTTGACTCTCCACCCTCCTGAACACAAGCCGCCAAGTCTACTATGGATTTAGGCTGCTTACACGTATCTTTGAAATTCTGGATAAACCGGGACCGCAAATGGGCCCATGAACTGATAGAATTAGGCGGCAGGCCCTTTAACCAAGTACGGGTTGTGCCTTCAAGCATCATGGTGAAGTACTTTGCACACGCGGTCTCATCCACATCCAGCATCTCCATTGCCATCTCATAACTCTCTACCCACGCTTCTGGAGATAAAACAGTGGTGTAATTCGGCACCTTACGCGGGCCCTTGAAGTCCTTGGGCTGGCGTACATTGCGTAAAGCGGGGACTAAACAGGGTACTCCCAAGCTAGATGCGACCCCTGGCCCGACAGAGGTGGTTGGACGAACCGGTGTAAGCTGATCCGCCTCGTTTTGTGCTGCTAACTCGGCCTCCCTTCGTGCCCGGGCCCGGTCCACTACATCCTGAGCATCGTGAACACCACCAGCCGGGTTATTGCCACGGGCCGCTTCACGGCCCGCGCATTGCTTGATATGGCCGGTTCATCCAGGCACCTACTATAGCTCCGGCTTGGACGAGGTGTTGAATGAATCCGATCGCGGCTGTATGAATATGCCTCCTGTTGAATCAAAGCGGTCCGGAGAAGTTCCTTAACCCGGCGCGTCTCTATTGCTTGCGGAGAGTCTCCTTCGACCAGGATAGCTTCTAATTGCGTAGCAGCTGCGACAAGATTGTCCATAGGATTAGAATAATGACCCGGAGGTGTCTGAACCGGCGGAGGAATCACAATGTTCTGCCGAGGAGGTTGCATCAGGCGGGGTTGGACCATCGCTCCTGGCCCTGGTCCCTCGACCCGGTTTACCTCCAGGTGCCCTAACGGATTACTGGTTCCCGCTCCCGGAGTGTGAAAGAGAATTCCAGGGTCGAACCCTAACGGCAGGCGTGATCTGTGCTTCCGCTTCAAGACTTCCTGTGATGCGTTCTAGTCGAGCATAAGTTTATAGGCCTGGGCGTCCAAAGCAGCCCGCTCTGCGGCCATCCTGTCCTTCTCTGCTGCCAAGTCGGCTTTGGCTTGTGCGATCTGCTCTCTCACTTTTGCGATCTCTGCATCATGGGCCTCCTGATCCGCCGGATTGGCCTCTGCCATAAGTACAGCTAGTGCATCAAACAGGTCAGACAGAACTTGAACCAGTGGGCGCACAAGGCCTCCTGCCCCTGCTGCCGCTGCCGCTGCTGATCTGGAGAGCATTGCTGCTGCTGTGGTCGAGGAGTGATTCGCCGCCTGTGTACCGGCCATGAATATTCCAACCCGGTTGATTTGCTCGGGGGGTCCGGAATACTGTTGCCCTCGGAACAGCCCCTAATCTGGTCGTCTTGCAACTGGTACAATGACTCTGTCTCTCCGGTTGAGGACTCGTCGCCGGAATATACGACAGTCTCGCTACCATATTCTGACTCGTCCCCATGCTCTCCTTCGTGGATGACTCCCACGAAGGCACGCCTCACGGCCGGTTTAACCTGGGTAGATCTCGCACGCTGAGCCGTCTCGACGAGGTCGGTGTAGATGTCCGGCTCAGGCCCAGGCTCACCAATCTTGCCGGTAAAAACGTGTATGCTACCAAAGGGGACCCGGTACCCATACTCGATCGAGCCGGCTTCAGGACCCCATCCTGCATCGTCGATGTAGAGCTTGCCGTGATGACTCTTGGTCATCCGGCCCACAGCATAGCCTTCGAGTCCTTTGAGCTTGCCCTCCAAGATCATCAAACCATCATGCAATAGCCCCACGGTGGGCGCCAACTGTCGTGGATTTGTCACGGCAGATGTCCTCATGAAAGGACTTAGTCGTGGAGCCATCGCTATGGGTTAACTTGAAGGGGTTAAAGCGGACACAAAGACACAAGGATTTATACTAGTTCGGCCCCTTCGATGAAGGTAAAAGCCTACGTCTAATCGTGATGGAATTGATGTGGTTTCGATGGCTAGGGAGCAAACAAGCTTCGCCCAGGCTCGAGTTGTTGTTGTCTGTCCTTGAACTGCCGCCGGGTCGTCCCCTTATATACACGGGTGACGCCCGTCGGTCCACAGAGTCCCACACCGGTTCATACTCGTATCCCGGTTGGTCTCTCTCTATTCCTAACTTACAATACAAGTTTACATACCAAGCCGGTTTACGGCTACCGGTTCTAAACCGACTACAGGCCTTGGGCCTTCATCTGCTTAATCACCTTTACACTACTAATGAAGTTAACCCGGCCCAGGTAGGCCGGTTCCTGCCTAGTGATAATATCCCCAACACTTTCCTTGCGCCTTGTTGACAGGCCGATATATTCCATAATCGAAAGCGCCGCCACGCTCCCTTGAGCATCCCCAGAAGCTCCCCCATGCCTCCTGGCATGGAGGCGGATGGCCATAAGGCCTGGGCAATGCCCTGCATCACCTACCGAACTTGTTCGTGCAGTTGTGAGAGCTCCTGTAGAAGATCGCCGGCAAATCCGGGCATCTCTAGTTCGGGACGACCTGTTAGCACGCTTCTTGACCAAACTTTATAGTGGCTCGTTAGAGCACTTACTAAATATACCGCGTCGAAGCCTCTTATTCTCCTTCACGGAGTCAGCAAGCTGGACCCAAACATCCTTTAATCCGACATCCAGTCGGACGTTCGCGTCCTGGAGATTATTTTTCTCATATATAACCTATGTAAGCACACGCTCGCCAGCCTTCAGTTGTCGTTGAGCATGTTGCTCATCCTCTGGTACGATCTCCAGATCGCCTCCGAGATTGTTTGCAGAATCTGTTGTTAGATTTGCATTTATGTCGAATACTAACTGGTACACGCCATTGCATCATTTCGATCAAAACAAGTATAACCAGATTGGGCCATCGTGGACTCCTCCATTCCGGTGATTGCGGCCCGCACTTGGGCTTTGCACTCCTCCAGCTCTTTAGACAGCTGGGTATTCTTCTCTATGAGAGCCTACACACACTAGGATCCTTAAATCAGTTGTGCCTACTGTTTCAAGCCTCAGGGGCTACTGATATACATACTTGTAAAATTTTCTTACCTGTATATCCTTTACGTACTGGTCTGTGCATCTGGCGAGGCCATCTTGAGCAGCTTGGATGTACGCTTCCCCTGAGTTGAAGGCATTGTACGCCTCTTCAGAGAAATTAGGGTCGTGTAGTGCGGCCCGTCGGCACCTATGATTCATGGCGCTCTCCACTATGGAGTTTGTAGCGGAGAATCTATCTGCATCCTCTGTAGGAGGATCGTCCGACGTTGTCCCTGATCGACCTCTACCCTTGAGTCCGGCCTCGGAGTCCGGCTGGTGGAGGCGTGGCCGGTAGGCTCTCCAGATATAGTCCGGTGAGCGCTTTTTCTGCCACGAGGCAATGGTCATTGCTATATTTTAATGATGATAAATTGGCGTCAGATTTTTAAACATACCTTTGCAATGGTGTTTTGGTCCTGACCGCCTTCCTTTTGAGCCTACCCGGCTTTGGTGCCCCTTGTTGACGAGTCACCGCGGGTTCGATGTGGCGTCCCAATGGCGTTCCTTGTAAAACACAATACATGTGCGGTGGGTAAGGCGCAAAGAGGGATTCCTTTTTGGAGGTTGGGACTCCGGTCTTACTTACATGTGATACGGGGAGCAAGCCAGGATAATCAGCTATGATGGCCACCAAGGCACCATCGCAGCTTAACTGATAAAATGTCATGTCGATGATCTCCACAAATGTGTCCGGATCTTCTTTGAGTCTGGTGTCGAGGGCCCAGTTGGGGTCATCTGGCTGTGGAGGTGGGCTGTGAACCTCCTTCATAGTTTTTCGCAGTTCCTGCTATGAATCGATAAGGTAAACATTTGTGCTAAAAAATAGGGGAAAGACTGGAATAAAAGATAACAGCTCACCCAGATTGGGGGGTTGTACATGGAGAATCCATCCCGCGGTTTGATACGGATGAACTCCTGTTCTTCTCCTTTGTACAAATCGGACAGTATCTTTGCCAGAGCAGCGGCGGAGTCCGGACCTTTACGACCGTAGCGGGTGGCATCGTCTTCTCCATTAAAGTGCCACATGGGTTTCCCCCGATATTGAAGTGGCTGCACTCCCCGAAATATACATATGGACATAACCTCAATTATTGTTAGTCTTGATTTGGCCAGCGTCTCTATCTTGTTCATCAGGAACAGGATATCTCTGTTATCTTCCTCCAGGGGGCTCCGGGGGCGCCAGCTGTGGCGTTTCTTCAACGGGGCATTTACAAACTCGGGAAGGCCCTTCCGAATAGGGTCAGTAAGAGGGACGTCATCCATGTGGAAGCACTCTGAAGGCCAGTCTTCGGATGTCTTCTTTGGGGTACTGGACAGGTATCCGATCCCGGTGATGCGCCATATTTCGGCTCCGTGCACTTGATATACCGCCCCTCCTAAGTTCGGGGTACGAAACAGAATAGCCTCTTCCACAGCTCGAAATGAGCTTCACAACCCAGAAATAGCTCGCAAAAGGCGACATAGCCTACGATATCCAGTATGGAGGCTGGGGTAAAATTATGCAGCTGGAGGCCGTAGAACTCCAGGAGCCCGCGGAGGAAAGGATGGATTGGAAATTCGAGTCCCCTCAGCAAATAGAGGACAAAGCATACTCGCTCCCCTTGGATGGGTTTGGAGAACTCTCCGCTTGCTTCCTGCCATTATAAGTGGCTAGTCCAGCACTGACGGGGACCATGTACGCAGGCGGGAGAAACCCCTTGGTTTGCAACTCTACTAATCGACTGTGGGGGACAGAACATTTCTCCCAATTGCCTGGCCTAGTGCTATGGGAGCGAGAGGAGGAGCTGCCACGGTCGGCCATGATGGGATGGTTTCTTCCGGGCACGCTCTGATGGATACTCGCTGGGAGGAGATGGTGTGAATTGGATCTGAGGATCCTCAACTCTTTAAATAGAAGATTTACTTGTATGGTCAGGGTGGCAAATGAAAAAATGCCCCGACTTCTCACATTCGCCCGACACGTGGAGATAGCCATTATTGAAGCACAGAAGCCGAGGAGTGCGACATTGATGAGGAGCCGGACACTGCTCACTACAATAGATACTCTGGAGAATTTGGAGATGAACCCGCCTTGCAATGCCGAAGACAATCTGCGCGCCGGACTCATCGTCATTGAAGCCTTGTTCAGGGGCTACTGAGAGAGTCCTGGATTAAGGGGTCCTCGGATAGCCGTACTATATACGTTGGCCGGACTGTTGGACTATGAAGATACAAGATTGAAGACTTCGTCCCGTGTCCGGATGGGACTCTCCTTTGCGTGGAAGGCAAGCTTGGCAATTCGGATATGTAGATCTCCTTCTTTGTAACTGACTCTGTGTAACCCTATCCCCCTTCGATGTCTATATAAACCAAAGGGTTTAGTCCATATGACAAGAACAATCATAATCATAGGCCAGCTTCTAGGGTTTAGCCTGTACGATCTTGTGGTAGATCAACTCTTGTAATACTCATATCATCAAGATCAATCAAGCAGGAAGTAGGGTATTACCTCCATCGAGAGGGCCCGAACCTGGGTAAAACATCGTGTCCCCTGCCTCATGTTACCATTAGCCTTAGACGCACAGTTCGGGACCCCCTACCCGATAGGTAGCAACATGAGGTGGGTGGTCCGACTAGTCGAAGGTAATGGGAGTCTTTGACCACTTGAGGTATGTCGTAGTCGCTGGAGCAACCATGTTCACCTCACGGTTGATAACTTTCTGTTGATTTTTGCTCTCCACGTCAGCAAAAATCACTAGAGTGGCATTGTCCTTCGGGTAATCCTCTACCTTTTGTTCATCTTCATCTTTGCCAGATCCCTTTTAACTAGGCTAACCTTCACAGAACTGCGGAATAAGGAATCTGCACTGTCGAGTGTTATGTTTGGGCAAGATCAAGTTACCCTCTTCGTCTTTCTTCGTGTGAATAGCACATGGTAGATCCAAGACGTCCTGGATCTAACTGTTCTCTCTTCTTCTTAGGAACCCACAGTTCTTTGGGCTTCCCTTTAAACTTTCCTTCAGGAGTTACCACCACCGCTTCTGTTTGACCAGCGGCTTCAACTTTACGTTTCTGTTTCTGACTAGGGTTGGGGTTGTTATCATGCTCATTGGCATTTCCTTTGCCATTGCGGAGACGGTCTTCTTCCTTGCCATTAGTGTATCGAGTAGCAATCTCTATCATTTGATTCATGGAGATGGTCCCTGGCCATCCAAATTTCAGTATGAGCTCTCTATATCTGACGCCTTCTTTAAAGGCACAAACTGCTTGATGTTCGGAAACATTTTCCACCACATGGTGAAGTGTGGTCCAATGCTTGATGTAATCTTTCAAAGTTTCATTCGGTTTCTGGATGCAACGCTGGAGTTCAGTCACACCGGCAGGCCGCTTGCAAGTACCTTCCAACATTTTGATAAACACTCGGGCCAAGTCATCCCAGCAGTAGATGCTGGCAGGAGCCAACTTGTTCAACCACACCCGAGCTGATCCTTCTAGAATCAAGGACAAGTGCTTCATGGCAAGATCATCATTACCTCCCCCAAACTGCACGGCGACTCGGTAATCTTCTAACCATGTATCTGGCTTTGACTCGCCAGTAAACTTACTCACTCTTGCAGCCAACCTAAAGTTTGGAGGAATCTCAGCAACTCGGATGGCCCTACTAAAACACTCAGGCCCAGAGACAAAGGCTCCACTTCCACTCAGGCATGCCTGTTTAAACCCTCCCGGTTAGCCCTACCTCTGTCAAGCAGGCCCTGCACAAGGACTAGCCTTTCATCAAACCCAGGCTCTCATGGGTCGAGTGGATACCTCCGCTCATCGTCGTGCAGTCGCCTATCATCATACCATCGGGGAACGTACCAACCACCCCTCGGAGGGGTCATAGCCACTCGACGGTGGTCGTCGAGGTGATGTCGATGATCAAACTTCCCGTGGCCTTGATCCAGGTACTGGTCCTGGCGATAAACCCGATCTTCACGCCCCGGAGGCGGTCTTGGGCTGTGAGCAGACTGGACTGTGTCCGCTCTGACGGACCTGTTGAGAAACAGCCAAATTCTGCTCCCCTGCTGCCCTGAGCAACGTCCAAATCTTCTCGAGGCCCCTTCCGGCCTCGGATCGAGATAGTTGAATTGATTCTGCGATCCGAGTGGCTACTACAACATTCTAGATTCGATCCAATCGGGAACAACTACTGCTGTCGTCGACTTGGATTTGGTGGTTGTCGGTGAGTGCGATAGTTGAGTGATCTCCAGATCTTCCAGGCGCGCATGCTCAGCTATAGTGGCTATGCGCGTGGCTTCCAAAGCCTAGGCTTCGGTAGTTTCCCAGCGATAGGGGTCTAGAGGAACTGCTCGTTTTGTTGTTGCAACTCTTCTCTTTGCTCCGCATTGAGAGCCTGTGGGTAGTACTCGTCATTGTCGTGCGAGGAGCCATCGCTTTTGCCCCCGCCACGGGGAAATCCAGGGGGCTACGCTGGTGGCCAACCACAAAGACTTCTGCCGCCGGGTCGTTACTTTCACACTTGAAAAGCGTATCCGAGTGGCCCGGTGATAGATCGAATAGGCCATGAAGGGACTCCCTGGGCTCGATTGTCGCAATTTGAGGATTGGACAACTAGCGAGCCACTGTGTGCTTCACCCACTGATGGAGACGCGAGCGATTGGACCGCTGCGACAACAAGCAGTTGGGAGGGAAGACGCCACCGGAGTCGACCGATGCTGAGTCGACGGCTGCGCAGGAGGACGCCGCAGGCACTCACGCGGAAGTGCACCGCTCCACAAACGGGGAGTGCCTCAGCATCGAGGGGGGCTTCCTGGAGCCAGGCTGAATCTTCGATAATGAAGCTGACTGCACCGAGACGGATCTCGCGACCCAAGGGCAATACACCACCGGAAACCATGTCGATGGAGTTCGAAGAATGCAACCTCGTCGGAAGTCACATAGACGCCTGCCCCACAGTGGGCGCCAACTGTCGTGGGAACGGATCTGACAGCAGAGGTAAGGGTACGTAGGAGAGGGCAGAGTCTAGCTACGGCAAGATTTATGTGTTCGGTCCCCTCCCGGAGGAGGTAAAATCCCTACGTCTCGGTGCTGTGGGAGCTTTCTTTATTGGGAGTGTGGAGTTACAGGGGGTGCGAACCCTTGTGCAGGAGGAGAGGGGCGTCTTATATAGAGTCTGCTGGGCCCTCGTAGCCCTCAGTTATGCAAGGGTTCCATGAGTTGATAAAGTTGAGTAAGTTGCTGGTAACACCCATAATTAATGATCTTAACAATGATGAATTGTTCGCCTGACCGTTGCCATACGTGGGGGGCTCTAGGTCTTGTGTTAGTCAAGTGAAATCATATACTTCAGAGTGAATTACAGTGGTCGAGTGGCGGTGGATTGAACAGAGTGGATCATCTGTTGAGTGACTTGCACACATTGTCATTCCAGTCGGTATTCAGCTCCTAACCCTGCAGGTCTTGAATCCTTCGTGTAGTGTCCTTGAGTAGGGCATATAGGTTAGGCCGAATACCCTACCCTAGGTATATGTCATCGTCATTGCTTGGGCCGGTAAACCCACCCATAATGCATCCTCTGGTGGCTACTAAGTACGGAGCAGTACAACCACTTGGGACCCCAGTTGTACGATTTATGTTCCAATAAACCGGAACAACTTGGCCACCACCGATGGAGCACCGCTACCTACCCGAAGGCATCACCATTCGAGCGGTAGGTGAGTTGGTGCATGGCCTGGTAGTACTGCTCCCAGAGGAGGCAGTACAACCACCAGTGCCCATGGTACAACTGCCGAGGCAGTTACTGCTTTGTCCACTCCATGAGGGAGCAGTAGAACCGCAGTCACATGCGGTACAACCACTCTGTGCAAGTTTTTCTACATAGGTTAGAGTATGTGGTCTACCCTTGAAGCGGAAGGGAATATCGTGGGTCCAATATGTATTTGTGTATGTGTTTGATTCCAGTACAGATTTCCTAATGGAACTCCTTGTCTATAGCCGGATGTTAACACTTGCCTTGACAACCGCCTCGCGCAAGCGACATGCACCGTGTGGGCCTCCTGCTATGACTTAGTCATCCATACCCTCTTCCTCCATGGATCTGATTTTATCCACTCCTTTTCTCAGTTGTTCCATCTTCTTTCTCAGCGCCGTGTATCTCACCATACCCGCCAACGCAACCACGTGCACAAAGAGTCACAGAGACGACATAGTTGTTGCAATTCAGGGGGCGGCATGACCAGGAGTGGAGACGATGCTGCAAGGCCAGCCTTTGCGCCAAGCTCCCGAGCGCCCAACATGACGAGAAGGCGTCGCCACCGTTCGTCATGTGCTGCTCCTGCATGGGGACTCGACTAGCCAGGGGGACTCTATGCATATGTTGCTCCCCTAAACAATGGCCAGCGACTTGATGACCGCCATCGCTTCCATTCGCCGTGTGCTACTGCTGCAAGGGGATTCGACTGGCAGGGGGACTCTCCGTGTCTGTTGCTCACCCGGCTAGTGGCCAGCGACTTGATGGCCTCCACTCGCCACATGTTGCTGACAGCCTTGCCGCTAGAGCTACAAGGCCAGCAGCTGGGATGTCCACAGAGCTTCCGCCAAGCGAGCTCATCCCCACAGCTAAAAGTGCGGCGAGGTGTGATGTTGCAAACTTCTACGACTCACACTGGCACCAAGAACCAGTGCTTCATGGAGGAAGACCATTGGCGCCGCTGTAATGGGCAATGCTCCGATCGCCGTGTTGCTATAATGACATCGGATCTGCAAGAGCCATGGGTGTAGGTCGTTGGCAGCATCGGGCCTTCGAGTGGTAACATGTACGCTGCAAGGCGATGACAAGTGTGGGCAGGCTAGTGGTGGGTTGCTATGATGCCGAGGGAACATGCTGCGAGCACCATGACCGGCAGCTGACAGCTTTGCGATACTATGAGGCGTGCTTCAATGGACGACGACAACGATGAGAAGTACTTCAATGATTGCGATGATGCTTCAACGACGACAACTAGGCATGCTACTTCAACAGCCACGATGACTAGGCGTGCTTCTTCAAAGCCCACAACGAGTGTCATGACAGCCACAGAGATGCTATGAGGGCAGCCTGGCTGTTGCGAGGCATCCTTCAACGGCCACCATGATGAGGTATGGTATAATGGTGTTGCTAGGCATGTATAGGCGACCACGACGATGAGGCATGGTGCAATGTCGTGAGATGATGTGAGTATGGCTTTGCTGCACAAGGTTGCTACAACGGCCATGAAGTTGACTAGTCGAGGCATGCTGCGGCGACCATGGCGGTGAGGTGTGGTGTGATGGTGCTGTGAGGCATGATTCGATGGCACGGCGATGATGTGTGGTCTGACGCCTTGACGATACTATGAGGATGGTTCGGCTACTTCGAAGGGTGCTACAATGGCCACAACATCGAGGCATGCTGCGACGACCATGCACTACTAGAAAAAGGGTTGTTAGTGGCGCACCAGATTTTGCTATTAATGGCGCACTACAGGTACGCCACTATTAACACGCCACTAGTAACAAATAGTAATGGTGCACCTCTGGTGCGCCACTATTAACATCCCAGATAATAGTGGTGCACCACACCGTGCGCCATTACTATGTCCACCAGTGCGCCATTACTATGCCTCCCAGGGGGGCATATTTACCTTGTGTTCTGGGTTACTAATGGCGCACTTATAGATAATGCACCATTGGTGTGTTTATTGCAGTGCGCCACTAAAGTGCAATATGGTGCGCCACTACTATGAATATTAGGAATTATTTTTTTGTTTTCTAATATTTGCATAGGTTACAAAATACATTACTGCACAGAATATCGAAAGACAACATATAAATAGAAAATTTATCGAATACAATAGAAGATTAGTCTCCGAATACAATTCATCATATTGGTCTCCGATTCAAAATACGGAACAAAGTTAGAACATTACAAGTCTCGAGACCGCGAGTAGCGAGTTTTTCTTCGCATTACAAGTTGATATTGATCATCTAAACTACCATCACATAGAAGAGAGTTGCGGTCATCACGATGAGCATCATCGCGATGAAACTGGTCTTCATCCGGTTCCTCCAACGCTCCCTCCTCTCTCCCGCTAGATAGCATGCATATCTAGCTTCCGCCTCCGCCCTAGTGGTGTACCCTTTGTAACTGTTACCGCTGAAACGGTGAACCTATCTTCGACACTCCTCCCAGTCGTCGTAGACTCTGGGAACCTTACCCTTGTACAAGACATACGATGGCATCTCTATGCACTAGACAAACAAAACATTAGTAGCAATTCAAAGACAATACATAAGCAATATATAAGTATGCAACAAAAGGATCAGAAGAGAAAAGCAACACATTAATAGCACGATTCATGGTCCTACTAATAAATAGCATCGATTACATATAAGTTGAATGACTGTCCAAACTAAAGAGACATACACATTCATTAAAGTTTAATTACAACATGAGCTAATCAATATTTCAGAACTACATAGCATCACTACTTTCGAATCGACTCAGGGACCGGAGCGTGGATGAAGCCGCCGTCTATCCTGATGGTCATGAAATCGCGGTTGTTGCCAGCCTGCATTTGTAGCATTGTTTCTATCTCACAATTGGACGGTTGATATCTGAGGTAGAACTGGCCTGAGGTACGAAGGACATCTTGATGGATGATTCCTGCAAACTCCGACTGGATGTGAAAGAATTCTTGTCTGATGTCCGTGTCCTGGATTACCAACAAGCGTGCGGCCCAATCTTTGAGATTATTTGGTAGCAGAAGGTGATTTTGGTCCTGTACGATCGCCCACATGTGATAGAGGGCATAGTAGGCATCCTTTTGACCGCCAGGCGGCTGCTTCACGTAGGGGAACATCGTATTGTGGGTGAACATGTGCTTGCCATACCTACGAATTGGACTGCTGAAGGTGCCTCCAGATCTGGCGTACGCGGGAAGAGCTTCATTATGAACTTTCTTGATATTGGTGTAGTCTTTCTTCGACTGACGGTCAGAGTCGAAATACGTGGCCACGGAATATTTCGGGCTTAAGAGGATGAGTGTGCAATGTGTGTCACTGCACAAAACACGGAATGTTAGAAGAAGAAAATAACGATCGAAACCTAAGAAATCGTATGTTACGGGGCGGTGAGGGGATGACTTACTCCGGAAAGTATGCATGAGGAAGTTATCCTTATCTGGGTTTGCCAGAATGACGCCTTCGAGGTATGAACTCGCGACTTGTCGGTCCCCAGCGCTGCCCAAGATCTTGGCACGCATGTAGAAGGGGTCGACTATCATGATGTCCGGGGTCTTGTCTCTAATGATCCACATCTCCATACTTAGTGAAAATAGCCGAATGAAGGTGTAATGCAGCGGATGAAGGTTAAACATAGCAAAGATGTCATCAAACCACAGGACGATCATACCCCCGATGGTGCTATCAACAAAGCCGCTTCATTGGGTATGCCACATCATTCTCGGAGAGACGCCGCTTCTCCAAAGAAAGAACACTGTCATGCAGACTCTGCATAGCACCGGTTGCAGCATTGAGCAGATTAGTTGGTAGCATCGGCCTACCCGCCACATGCACCCTCCTCGAGATATCCTTAGGTGAAGGTGGCCCGTCCTGAGCACGGATAATACTCGGTGCCAGCTGGCTCGCACCCTTGTTATTCTTTCTTTTCAGTCCCTTCTTCTTCTGCTGTAATGGGATTGAGTTCTGCTTAGAGACCGCCTTCTTGTGTTGAGGCTGATAATATTTCGCAACTCGGCTATCTGAGGCTCGGTGAAGACGGCAGCGGGAGGCGTCTCCTGAGAACTGAACGCCAGATGACGCCTGTTGAAATGGGTTTCTCCGTGGTACCAGCTAGATCGCGATCATCTTTTGCATGGTTGGGTTCTTGCGAAGGAGGCCCTAAGAATTCGTCACCGTACCCATATTCGTTGAAGTACTTATCAACATTGGTAAATGTATCGTCGTCGTCGTCCGAATCATGTGCCATATGCATGTCCGGATCCTCTGCCATATCCATGTCCGGCATGTCCGGTAGCGTTGCGGCGGTCTTGCCATGGCTTGGCGCCGGCACGACTAGCGGTGTTGTCTATGGGGTGGTGTCCCCCGCCCCCAAACGAATTTGGCTCTTTGGCCAAAGCAGGGGCCAGCTTAAGCAGGCACTGAGGGTCATCACATCATCTTCGTCAGCCCCAGCGGGTCAAAACGGAGGTAACAAGTCGTCGCAGCCGGGCAGCACCCGAACCAGTTGAACCCTATACACGGTGGGTGGCATTGGATTACCGTGGAACACGGGGTTACCCAGTTGAACGATTCTGGCCTTGGCGACATCGATCAACTCACCGCCCACGAAATGTAGGAGAGTGCATGGAACATCGGCGGCGCCCTGCGAAAACATGTAGGGCGTTAGGGATGCCCAGTCAAAGGCAGGGAGATGAAGTCATCGGCCGAGAGGCTTCGTTTCCGTGTTGGCGTCAAGCTCGGCTAATGTCGAGGCACTGCCAATGACGGGCGTGCAATTGACGGAGGGGCCGCTTGCTGCCGAGGTGCCAGCCGGAGTATTCTTCCCACACCTGGGTGCACTAAGGTCCAATGCCCGCGCCGGCGCCGTAGACACCAATACCACCTCCGCCGGAGACACCAATGGCGCCGCCGGTGCATTGTGCGAGTTGCTGGCCGTGAAGCTGGGAATCGGGGGCGGCCCATGTTGGCCGCCCGCAATCCATGCCTGCAGCCCCTCAATCAAGGTAGGCATGATGGCGGTGATCGTCACTCCCAGTTGGTGTCGCACTTACTCTCGGAACTTCTCCGTAATTCGCACCACTTGTGCCTTGAGTTCTTGAACCTCGCGCTCCTGGCTTTCTGAGCTGGTCTTCCTCTACTTTCGCCCAGCGTTATAGTATTCCGACCATTTTGTGGAAAAGCCTTTGCCGGCCACACGACCAGCTAACAACGGCTTACTGAACTTATCCTTGTGTTTCATTACGTTCAACGCCCTATTTAAAGTAGTGTCCCAAGGGGAGATCTGAGACGACCCCGCGCTACTGCTTTGAGTGTCCTGTGGAAGGAACGTGAACCATTTAGAAATTTGGCTTCATTAATTAGAATGCAACCATATGGAGCTAATTACGCAGGTGTGTATTCCTTACCAGAACAAGCTCAAGCACCTTGGTCTTTGGATCCGTGGTAAGCTCCTTTGTTATCGGGTCCAACTTGTACCGGGCCCTAGATAGTTCCTGTCTTCTTGTCATGGTATTTATCGAAGAAGGGTGGTAGGACTTGCTCGGAACGCTCCGCGTCCTCCTTGTCCCATATAGGTTCTGCCACTCTGCATCCGCCGGGACCAAGTTTGTGGACCCGTAAGTTCAAGTCCCGCATATATTTCCCCCACTGACTTAATTCCGCTGTTGCATTGCTCTCGCACTTGATCTTGAACTCCCGGTAGTCAGCTTTGCTGATCGAAGGATTTGTCTCCTCGATCTTCTCATAACTATCACCTCTTAGAATCCTTCTTCTCACCGCGGCTCTCCAAGTAGCCAGGGCCGTGCTCATCTTCGTGAGGGCGGCACTTTTCACTTTATTCCCTGAGAGGCGTGTGTATGCAAGGTCACCAGGGAACTTGTATCATTCGTGCAGCTTCATGAAGAGGAGGTTGCGCAAATTCCCTCGGTCATGATGCCTTAGGTTCTCGGTGTTGATCGAGACAGTGCTCCGGAGAATGCACCCGAGTTGTCCCGAGTACCCACTGACTAATTCTTTGGGCGCCGTTGGATGCCCACTAAAGGACACTTCAGTGAATTCCTGCTTGACGGTGCCGAGCACGTTCAGGCGCCGGTCCTTCCATTGCCTCTTCGGTGTGCTGCCATCTGTGCGTGCACTGCCATCATCAGTGGTGGAATCCTTGGCAGTACCATTAGTGGTGTCATCCCCCATGCCACTAGGGGTTGTGTAGTCGGGATCGGTGTCTTCCACGGCGTCCTCATAGCGGTGAGTTTCTTCCTCCATCTCCTGGGACAGCTCCCAGAATTGCTTGCCCGAACCGCCAGCCTCATCATTGT
The DNA here is from genome assembly GCF_018294505.1 of Triticum aestivum. NCBI lineage: Eukaryota > Viridiplantae > Streptophyta > Magnoliopsida > Poales > Poaceae > Triticum > Triticum aestivum. The sequence goes on along the minus strand of NC_057804.1, from coordinate 230,636,092 downwards.
GGGCTATGTTTGCTCTAAATAGGAAAAAAGTTTGGTCAAAAAGTTGGTTATTGTCAAGGAACAAGATCTCTAAGTTGACCAAATAACCTAATTCTCGAGGAATGTCGCCAAAAAGTTGGTTATTGTCAAGGAACAATTGAAAAATGTTTGTGATATTGCCTAGGTGTTTTGGGATGGAACTTGTTAGTGTGTTGTTGCTAAGGTCCAAGTCCACGTTCTCAAGGTCTAAGATAATTTAATCAGGGTAGTGGAAGTGGATTTGTGCACAAGCTAAGCTAGCTAAGACAGTAGCTTCCTTGCAACCCACAAAAGAGAATGGAAAAGGGTAGAAAAGGGGGAGATGGTTAGCTTTGATGAGCATGCAGCATCTTCCTAACCCCCTTCTTGTTGTATCCTCTCACTATCTCTCTCACACGCATGGCAAGCAAGGGTGTCTGAGTGTGTGAAAAAATACTAAACTAATCCAACCACTAAAGCGTGAAATTTTTCTTTGTTTCGTTTGAGAATCGGGCACCTTCTAGGTCAAGAAAATTGGGCATGACATTCGCTAATTTTCTTGACCTAGGAGTGCCCCATTCTCAACCAAAACAGAAATTAATCAACATTTCAGGAGAAAGGGGTCATTTAAGAAGATCACAAGAGCATCATAAGTTGACAAAATTCCCAAGTAGTATAGTAGGAGCATCACAAGTAGTACAACAGCAGCAGCATCACAAGTAGTACAGCAGCAGCAGCATCACAAGTAGTATAGCAGCAGTGAATAAAGTTTTCATAGCATGTACAAAGTGATAGAAACCAATCTGCTAGGCTCAGTTCTCACACATGTCAGCTGCCACATTTTCCTTGTGTAGACACTTTCCGCACACAAGTCTGCTGCCACAAATACTAGTGTTTTGTATTGTGTACTATAATTAGTAGTGGGCACACATTTTATGACTGCTATATATGTTAAAAAAAATGTATACACAACCATTGGACCAACATTTCCATCAGTCAGAAGTTTTCAAGCAAAATGAACTAACTACTATGCATTTTATCCAGATTACTGGATAAGCGATGCAGAATATATATAACAGATCAGAGACATGTAGCATTTTTAAGTTCCATATTTCAAGATAATCTGTAGAGTATGTAAGCCATCATAGAAAGCACACATTTGGAAGTCATAACTAGAATGAAGGATGTAAAAAGGAATACTCTGAACAAAAAAATAGCGAGCTTATGCAATGAATATCTGAAAAAGGGATATAAGTACTATTTTGATAGACTAATGTTTATCTTCGCATGATAAAAGGCTATAATAGCTAAACCTCATCATGTTGCTTATCCTTAGCTAAATTTGTTAATTAGAATGGAAGAGGAATCATTATCATATCATAAGGAAATCATTCATTTTACACTAATAGAGTCCATAGTTTGCAGAAGAAATCTCACAAGACAGTGCTGATTTTTTTATTTTAGCTCAACAGGGAAAACAGAAGCCTGAGAGTACATCATATCCAAAGCAAAAAAAAATCCTCTCATCTCATATGAGGAGTGTTAATCCTAAGACAAATAGTTTGTTGTGTAGTACAACTATAGTGATGCCCTGTCCATTTGTCCCTCCCCAACTAGATACTATAGTAGCACTGTTGATGCACTGAACATATCCATGTCACAGCTAAGGCAACCGTCGGAGAACTGTTTTGCAGAATGAACTTAGAAGACAGACAGCCTATGCACAAAACCTGAAAAACTGAATTATTGTAGGATACAAACTGAATTTGGTTCAGTTATTTCAAAGCATTTACAATATGCTAAAGGAAACAAGAATCTTCCATAACTAGTTAGTTGTAGTGATTTGTTTCTGTCAGTTTCAGTTTCAGTTTCAGTTGGAGCTGCACCCTAAATAATCCATCAGACGAAGCTAGCAGGACAAGATTGGTGTCTTCTTCTTAATACTAATAACCAAGGTACGTACAGTTGAAATTTGTTACTTATTTACTTTCTCTGCATGGTCATTTTGATACCTATGTAATGTACGCAGCAGTTCCTGTCAGCCTTTAAGAAGTGACGCCTTTCAATGTTAATGTTCGTCATTAACACACGATGATTTCGGTTGGCTTTTGACTATGACTATATATTACAGTTCCAGTTCAGCTCACTAGGGAAGAAATCTAACTAGTCCCCACTCACATTCTGCTGCTACCACTACAAGAAATATGTCAACTTATGACCACCACTATTGGTCACTGAAAGGTCACAAATTTCCATTTATGACCTTTTTGTGACCAAAAACATAAGGTCAAAAGCTGGGCGTCGTAAACTGACTATAGCGACCTTTCTTCCGGAATGGTCGCAAACGTTTATGACCAAAATACGTCTACTGTGGCGTTTTGGTCACTAGCATCCTCCCCAGGCCACGTAGGCATCCAACGTGGCAATCCGACGAGGCACAAGATTCAGCCCGGTCCAATTCGATTTTCTACATGGGCCGAGCCCATTAATTCAGCCCATTTATTGTTTTTTTCTTGCAATTTGGGTAAGCTACATGGGCCAGGCCCTATAATTCGGCCTTTTTATTTCTGGGTTGTGGCCCTTTTTTTCCTTTTTCAAATGGGTCCCAATTGTCAGGTTCTGATAAGCAGGTCCCAATTTGTGGAACTTTGTTGTCATGCCCATGTTCCTCATATTTCAATATGCCAATAATTAAACAACCAGTATTTAAATCAAAATAGACAGAAAACAGGTGTAACAAGCCGATTCTAATATACAAATGCGATCAATCTGTTACATCAACAAGAAGCAACAATCTGTTACATCAACACATACAAATGCGATCACAGTATAACAAACTCTACAGGTGTCTTTTGACAGCTTCAAGTGGCCCTTCATGGCGGCAGGAAGATGGTTCCTATCACCCTTCATGGGCATCAGAGTGATGCAGCTGAACGTGCCAGGGAAAAGGATTACCTGCAAAAGCCAAATTTATACAAGATATCAGCCTTTCAGTCATGCAGAATATCAGAGACACATGCTTCATCACTACAGGGCATGGAAACGTAAAATGCATTTTTTTACAAAGGGCTTACAATTGCAAATTTACTATCCACAAAATTAAATTAGAAAAAACAAATAAAATAGTGAGGTGCAAAAGATGTCAGCCTTAGTGTTTCTACTTCCTACAACTGACCGAGACCATGCTGTTTCAACCTTTTGTAGAACACACTGTTCTCTAACAGTATATATTGAGCATGCTATAGCGGAAGCTTGAATTTATGGTTTCTATACTTCTACATTATACATCCTTAGTAATATAGACCCGTTTGTTAAACTTCAGAGGTTGAGATCAAGGCCTGTCAACTAAATCATATATATGCATTAAAAAACAAGGCCATATGGACCAATGCATCATAATTATCAGTTTAAACATCAGCAAAGGAATTAAGTAAACTATTGTGCTGGATCACTATCATTATTGTTCCATAGAGTTTATCTGTACATTCTCCACTAATTCATGAGGATTGATGCAATGGATGATGGCTTGGCAACCATAGTAGTTTAGGCACAACAGTGTAAACCCACACAAATGCTACTAATTCCATCATATCAAGGACCATTTTATCAGGTCCATGTGTATACTACTCACTACAAGAAGCAACATGACAGCAGTATCACCGTGATCATCAAAAAAGGAACAACTTTTCCTCTGCTCAAGCCAGCCTCAAACAACACCATAGCAATCAAATTTTCAAATAATGAACCAAGACATGTCCAGAACAATCCAAAGTTTGTTGTGCACGTGAGATGAGATGAGATGACATGACATGAGCTCACCACACCAAGTCATGTGGTTGGAGGAGTGGGGAGCAGCCATGAGGCCTCGTCATCCACCTGCGGGAGCAGCAACAACTCGTCCAAATCAGATCTAAGCAACCTGCACAAAAAACAAAACAAATCAAACCAAGGGCAGGAATCACAATGAGACAGGAGAAGGGATTCTATCCCAAGATAGCAACCCGAAAAACAAAAAACATGATTAGGGAGCTGGTACATAAGAAAGGAATTCATGCATGAATGACATATACAACTTAAAAATCAGGATATGAAATATTATTAGAATTGCATATTAGATGGCTACAAGATAACTGTTGCTTCATATAAAGTAACTAGTGGAACTCATGTAGTATTGTTTCTGTTCATTCAGTTAACAATGGCTGAGTAATTTTAGGCAACCTTGAGTACCAAATGACATTGTCTCTTAAAATTTATCTAATACCAGTTAACATATGCATGCAACTGTAAACATGACCACGCAGAGCTACTAAACAGGCATGGAATGGGAGAGGCAACGCCAGTTGGTGTGGTCGTCGATGACGAGGCCGGCGGCGGCTGTTGGCGTCGATAGTAGTCAACCCGACATCCTGGTGCTCGAGTGACGACGGATCTGGGAGGGAGAACGGACGAGGTGAGTAAGAGAGCGGAGATTTGGGATTATCCAAATGAGGAGAAGTGGAGGGACTCACCTGAACCGGTGGAGCAAGTGACGAAACTGAACCGGTGGTGCTCCTCCTAGGCCGCCATGGATGATCTGATGCCCGCGGGATCTTCTCCATGGCCGGCCCCTTCCTTCACAAAACCAGATCGGGTCTCTTCACGAACATGCAAGAAAATGGGCGCGTACCACTGCCTTGCTCGATCTGGGCCGCGTAGAAGCACACGTAGGTCATCTCCCGACGCTCGAGCCTGCCCTCCATCAAGGACCGGGTCAAAGAAGCACTTGACCTCGACGACGGCGCTGCTGGATCTGGGAGGGAGCATTGTCGATGCTGGCCTAGGGCCACGGGGAAGCGAAGGATCGGCGGGAGGATCGAGGAGGCGGTTCAGGCGGGGGAAGGCGGGGAACGAGCGCATCGGCGTCGGGGAGGAGGAGGAGGGGCGGGTGAGCTGCTGCGGGTGGCCTAATGGGGGATGACCACTGGCCGTCGAGGGAACGGAGTAGGGGAGGGGGTGGATCTGGCCGCCGCCATGGCCATGGCCGTGCCATGCGGCTAGGTCTAGGTCATGAGCGAGGGGGGAGCACGGATCCGACCGCCGCCGTGGGAGAGAAGGGAAGGTGAGGGGTTGACGACGGCCGGGGTTAGGGGAGAGGAAGGAGGATGGTGGCGGCGGCGGCTGGGTGGTTGGGGATCGAGAGATTGAGAAGGAGCGAGAGGGTTGGGGCATGGCGGCTGTGGGACGAGAGGGGAGAGTGGATCGGGGGAGAGGTGGGGATCCAGAAGTTAGGGTTTGGGTGAGAGGGTAAGGGGGCGAGGGCTGCCGTTGGATCCGGAAGCATCCAACGGTGGTTGACGCATGATCCGCGTGATATACCTATGGACCAATCAGAGTGCACCAAATAATTTGAAGATCTTTTGACCATATAAATTGGTCATGATTGATTACATACAAATTTTTCATTCCATTTTCAATGCTCAAAATGAGTTTTTTGGTGAAAGACATATAAAATAGTTGTTTAAACGATGTCATATTTTGCACAAGTTTACATCTTAGATTGGCAAACAACATTGACAAAGGGAGTTTTCATTTTCTATGCACAAAAAATTCCATTTCCATTTTCCAAGTGCCCGAAATGAGTTTTTTTGTGAAGGACCAACCATATATTTGTTGCAAAATTGGACCGAATCAATTTATAAAATACTAGGCCATATTTAATGCACAATTGACAAAATGGCTGGGTGTAAAAAGTTTTGATCCACCTCTCGTGAAAAAGACAAATTTCCCCCGATTTAGCTGGAATGATCTCATATTGTTCTCAGAAACGAGCTATCACGTGTGGAGATCAATGGCTTTCAAGCCAAAATGATCAATCTTATGGCCACATTCATGGCATAGTTTGTTCAAATGATCTCATATTGTGCACAAGGGTGCATATTGGAATGGCAAACAATGTTGCCTAAGGAAGTTTTCATTTTCGTTGGACGAAAAAACCATTTTCCATTTTTCGAGTGCCCGAAAGGAGGTTTTTTTGTGAAGGAACTACCAAATAATTGTTGCAAAATTGGACCGAATCATTTTTATAAAATACTAGGCCATATTTAATGCACAATTGACAAAATGGTCTGGTGTAAAAAATTTTGATCCACCTCTCGTGAAAAAGACAAATTTCTGGCGATTTAGTTGGAAGAGGGTCAAATTTGAACTGCAGCTGCCTCATAGTTTGCTATTTTTTTTTTTTAAATCATTTCTAGGTACATAAGTATCTATTTAATCAGAGAAACACCAAAAGTTTTCCAAGATTCAACCACTAGCTAGGAACGGTCAAGCCCGCCGTTTTGACCGCATTTTGAAACGGGCATAAAAAATTCAAAAAAAAATCAAAAAATTGGAAAACCTTCGCATTGTGTCATTATATGTGACTAAGTTTCCAGAAAAATAATAAACTTGTAATACGGTAATTATTTTAAAAAAGTGTTCTCAGAAATGAGCTATCAAGTGTGAAGATTCATGGCTTTCAAGCCAAATGATCAATCTTATGGCCACATTCATGGCATAGTTTGTTCAAATGATCTCATATTGTGCACAAGGGTGCATATTGGAATAGCAAACAATGTTGCCTAAGGAAGTTTTCATTTTCGTTGGACGAAAAAACCATTTTCCATTTTTCGAGTGCCTGAAAGGAGGTTTTTTTGTGAAGGAACTACCAAATAATTGTTGCAAAATTGGACCGAATCATTTTTATAATATACTAGGCCATATTTTTAATGCACAATTGATAAAATGGTCTGGTGTAAATTTTTTTGATCCACCTCTCGTGAAAAAGACAAATTTCCGCCGATTTAGTTGGAAGCGGGTCAAATTTGAACTGCAGCCACCTCATAGTTTGCTATTTATTTTTTAAAAAAATCATTTCTAGGTACATAAGTATCTATTTAATCAGAGAAACACCAAAAGATTTCCAAGATTCAACCACTAGCTAGGAACGGTCAAGCCCGCCGTTTTGACCGCATTTTGAAACGGGCATAAAAATTCAAAAAAAATCAAAAAATTGGAAAACCTTCGCATTGTGTCATTATATGTGACTAAGTTCCCAGAAAAATAATAAACTTGTAATACGGTAATTATTTTAAAAAAGTGTTCTCAGAAATGAGCTATCAAGTGTGAAGATTCATGGCTTTCAAGCCAAATGATCAATCTTATGGCCACATTCATGGCATAGTTTGTTCAAATGATCTCATATTGTGCACAAGGGTGCATATTGGAATAGTAAACAATGTTGCCTAAGGAAGTTTTCATTTTCGTTGGACGAAAAAACCATTTTCCATTTTTCGAGTGCCTGAAAGGAGGTTTTTTTGTGAAGGAACTACCAAATAATTGTTGCAAAATTGGACTGAATCATTTTTATAAAGTACTAGGCCATATTTAATGCACAATTGACAAAATGGTTTGGTGTAAATTTTTTTGATCCACCTCTCGTGAAAAAGACAAATTTCCGCCGATTTAGTTGGAAACGGGTCAAATTTGAACTGCAGCTGCCTCATAGTTTGCTATTTATTTTTTTAAAAAATCATTTATAGGTACATAAGTATCTATTTAATCAGAGAATCACAAAAAGTTTTCCAAGATTCAACCACTAGCTAGGAACGGTCAAGCCCGCCGTTTTGACCGCATTTTGAAACGGGCATAAAAAATTCAAAAAAAATCAAAAAATTGGAAAACATTCGCATTGTGCCATTATATGTGACTAAGTTTCCAGGAAAAATAATAAACTTGTAATACGGTAATTATTTTAAAAAAGTGTTCTTAGAAATGAGCTATCAAGTGTGAAGATTTATGGCTTTCAAGCCAAATGATCAATCTTATGGCCACATTCATGGCATAGTTTGTTCAAATGATCTCATATTGTGCACAAGGGTGCATATTGGAATAGTAAACAATGTTGCCTAAGGAAGTTTTCATTTTCGTTGGACGAAAAAACCATTTTCCATTTTTCGAGTGCCCGAAAGGAGGTTTTTTTGTGAAGGAACTACCAAATAATTGTTGCAAAATTGGACCAAATCATTTTTATAAAATACTAGGCCATATTTAATGCACAATTGACAAAATGGTCTGGTGTAAAAATTTTTGATCCACCTCTCGTGAAAAAGACAAATTTCCGCCGATTTAGTTCGAAGCGGGTCAAATTTGAACTGCAGCTGCCCCATAGTTTGCTATTATTTTCTAAAAAAATCATTTCTAGGTACATAAGTATCTATTTAATCAGAGAAACACCAAAAGTTTTCCAAGATTCAACCACTAGCTAGGAACGGTCAAGCCCGCCGTTTTCACCGCATTTTGAAACGGGCATAAAAAATTCAAAAAAAATCAAAAAATTGGAAAACCTTCGCATTGTGTAATTATATGTGACTAAGTTTCCAGGAAAAATAATAAACTTGTAATATGGTAATTATTTTAAAAATGTGTTCTCAGAAATGAGCTATCAAGTGTGAAGATTCATGGCTTTCAAGCCAAATGATCAATCTTATGGCCACATTCATGGCATAGTTTGTTCAAATGATCTCATATTGTGCACAAGGGTGCATATTGGAATAGTAAACAATGTTGCCTAAGGAAGTTTTCATTTTCGTTGGACGAAAAAACCATTTTCCATTTTTCGAGTGCCTGAAAGGAGGGTTTTTTGTGAAGGAACTACCAAATAATTGTTGCAAAATTGGACTGAATCATTTTTATAAAGTACTAGGCCATATTTAATGCACAATTGACAAAATGGTTTGGTGTAAATTTTTTTGATCCACCTCTCGTGAAAAAGACAAATTTCCGCCGATTTAGTTGGAAATGGGTCAAATTTGAACTGCAGCTGCCTCATAGTTTGCTATTTATTTTTTTAAAAATCATTTCTAGGTACATAAGTATCTATTTAATCAGAGAATCACAAAAAGTTTTCCAAGATTCAACCACTAGCTAGGAACGGTCAAGCCCGCCGTTTTGACCGCATTTTGAAACGGGCATAAAAAATTCAAAAAAAATCAAAAAATTGGAAAACCTTCGCATTGTGCCATTATATGTGACTAAGTTTCCAGGAAAAATAATAAACTTGTAATACGGTAATTATTTTAAAAAAGTGTTCTTAGAAATGAGCTATCAAGTGTGAAGATTTATGGCTTTCAAGCCAAATGATCAATCTTATGGCCACATTCATGGCATAGTTTGTTCAAATGATCTCATATTGTGCACAAGGGTGCATATTGGAATAGCAAACAATGTTGACTAAGGAAGTTTTCATTTTCGTTGGACGAAAAAACCATTTTCCATTTTTCGAGTGCCCGAAAGGAGGTTTTTTTGTGAAGGAACTACCAAATAATTGTTGCAAAATTGGACCAAATCATTTTTATAAAATACTAGGCCATATTTAATGCACAATTGACAAAATGGTCTGGTGTAAAATTTTTTGATCCACCTCTCGTGAAAAAGACAAATTTCCGTCGATTTAGTTGGAAGCGGGTCAAATTTGAACTGCAGCTGCCCCATAGTTTGCTATTTATTTTTTAAAAAAATCATTTCTAGGTACATAAGTATATATTTAATCAGAGAAACACCAAAAGTTTTCCAAGATTCAACCACTAGCTAGGAACGGTCAAGCCCGCCGTTTTCATCGCATTTTGAAACGGGCATAAAAAATTCAAAAAAAATCAAAAAATTGGAAAACCTTCGCATTGTGTAATTATATGTGACTAAGTTTCCAGGAAAAATAATAAACTTGTAATATAGTAATTATTTTAAAAAAGTGTTCTCAGAAATGAGCTATCAAGTGTGAAGATTCATGGCTTTCAAGCCAAATGATCAATCTTATGGCCACATTCATGGCATAGTTTGTTCAAATGATCTCATATTGTGCACAAGGGTGCATATTGGAATAGTAAACAATGTTGCCTAAGGAAGTTTTCATTTTCGTTGGACGAAAAAACCATTTTCCATTTTTCGAGTGCCTGAAAGGAGGTTTTTTTGTGAAGGAACTACCAAATAATTGTTGCAAAATTGGACTGAATCATTTTTATAAAGTACTAGGCCATATTTAATGCACAATTGACAAAATGGTTTGGTGTAAATTTTTTGATCCACCTCTCGTGAAAAAGACAAATTTCCGCCGATTTAGTTGGAAACGGGTCAAATTTGAACTGCAGCTGCCTCATAGTTTGCTATTTATTTTTTTAAAAAATCATTTCTAGGTACATAAGTATCTATTTAATCAGAGAATCACAAAAAGTTTTCCAAGATTCAACCACTAGCTAGGAACGGTCAAGCCCGCCGTTGTGACCGCATTTTGAAACGGGCATAAAAAATTCAAAAAAAAATCAAAAAATTGGAAAACCTTCGCATTGTGCCATTATATGTGACTAAGTTTCCAGGAAAAATAATAAACTTGTAATACGGTAATTATTTTAAAAAAGTGTTCTTAGAAATGAGCTATCAAGTGTGAAGATTTATGGCTTTCAAGCCAAATGATCAATCTTATGGCCACATTCATGGCATAGTTTGTTCAAATGATCTCCTATTGTGCACAAGGGTGCATATTGGAATAGCAAACAATGTTGCCTAAGGAAGTTTTCATTTTCGTTGGACAAAAAAACCATTTTCCATTTTTCGAGTGCCCGAAAGGAGGTTTTTTTGTGAAGGAACTACCAAATAATTGTTGCAAAATTGGACCAAATCATTTTTATAAAATACTAGGCCATATTTAATGCACAATTGACAAAATGGTCTGGTGTAAAATTTTTTGATCCACCTCTCGTGAAAAAGACAAATTTCCGCCGATTTAGTTGGAAGCGGGTCAAATTTGAACTGCAGCTGCCTCATAGTTTGCTATTTATTTTTTTTAAAAATCATTTCTAGGTACATAAGTATCTATTTAATCAGAGAAACACCAAAAGTTTCCAAGATTCAACCACTAGCTAGGAACGGTCAAGCCCGCCGTTTTGACCGCATTTTGAAACGGGCATAAAAAATTCAAAAAAAAATCAAAAAATTGGAAAACCTTCGCATTGTGTAATTATATGTGACTAAGTTTCCAGGAAATATAATAAACTTGTAATATGGTAATTATTTTAAAAAAGTGTTCTCAGAAATGAGCTATCAAGTGTGAAGATTCATGGCTTTCAAGCCAAATGATCAATCTTATGGCCACATTCATGGCATAGTTTGTTCAAATGATCTCATATTGTGCACAAGGGTGCATATTGGAATAGCAAACAATGTTGCCTAAGGAAGTTTTCATTTTCGTTGGACGAAAAAACCATTTTCCATTTTTCGAGTGCCTGAAAGGAGGTTTTTTTGTGAAGGAACTACCAAATAATTGTTGCAAAATTGGACCGAATCATTTTTGTAAAATACTAGGCCATATTTTTAATGCACAATTGATAAAATGGTCTGGTGTAAATTTTTTTGATCCACCTCTCATGAAAAAGACAAATTTCCGCCGATTTAGTTGGAAGCGAGTCAAATTTAAACTGCAGCCACCTCATAGTTTGCTATTTATTTTTTTAAAAAACATTTCTAGGTACATAAGTATCTATTTAATCAGAGAAACACCAAAAGTTTTCCAAGATTCAACCACTAGCTAGGAACGGTCAAGCCCGCCGTTTTCACCGCATTTTGAAACGGGCATAAAAAATTCAAAAAAAATCAAAAAATTGGAAAACCTTCGCATTGTGTAATTATATGTGACTAAGTTTCCAGGAAAAATAATAAACTTTTATTATGGTAATTATTTTAAAAATGTGTTCTCAGAAATGAGCTATCAAGTGTGAAGATTCATGGCTTTCAAGCCAAATGATCAATCTTATGGCCACATTCATGGCATAGTTTGTTCAAATGATCTCATATTGTGCACAAGGGTGCATATTGGAATAGTAAACAATGTTGCCTAAGGAAGTTTTCATTTTCGTTGGACGAAAAAACCATTTTCCATTTTTCGAGTGCCTGAAAGGAGGGTTTTTTGTGAAGGAACTACCAAATAATTGTTGCAAAATTGGACTGAATCATTTTTATAAAGTACTAGGCCATATTTAATGCACAATTGACAAAATGGTTTGGTGTAAATTTTTTTGATCCACCTCTCGTGAAAAAGACAAATTTCCGCCGATTTAGTTGGAAATGGGTCAAATTTGAACTGCAGCTGCCTCATAGTTTGCTATTTATTTTTTTTAAAAATCATTTCTAGGTACATAAGTATCTATTTAATCAGAGAATCACAAAAAGTTTTCCAAGATTCAACCACTAGCTAGGAACGGTCAAGCCCGCCGTTTTGACCGCATTTTGAAACGGGCATAAAAAATTCAAAAAAAATCAAAAAATTGGAAAACCTTCGCATTGTGCCATTATATGTGACTAAGTTTCTAGGAAAAATAATAAACTTGTAATACGGTAATTATTTTAAAAAAGTGTTCTTAGAAATGAGCTATCAAGTGTGAAGATTTATGGCTTTCAAGCCAAATGATCAATCTTATGGCCACATTCATGGCATAGTTTGTTCAAATGATCTCATATTGTGCACAAGGGTGCATATTGGAATAGCAAACAATGTTGACTAAGGAAGTTTTCATTTTCGTTGGACGAAAAAACCATTTTCCATTTTTCGAGTGCCCGAAAGGAGGTTTTTTTGTGAAGGAACTACCAAATAATTGTTGCAAAATTGGACCAAATCATTTTTATAAAATACTAGGCCATATTTAATGCACAATTGACAAAATGGTCTGGTGTAAAATTTTTGATCCACCTCTCGTGAAAAAGACAAATTTCCGTCGATTTAGTTGGAAGCGGGTCAAATTTGAACTGCAGCTGCCCCATAGTTTGCTATTTATTTTTTAAAAAAAGCATTTCTAGGTACATAAGTATATATTTAATCAGAGAAACACCAAAAGTTTTCCAAGATTCAACCACTAGCTAGGAACGGTCAAGCCCGCCGTTTTCATCGCATTTTGAAACGGGCATAAAAAATTCAAAAAAAATCAAAAAATTGGAAAACCTTCGCATTGTGTAATTATATGTGACTAAGTTTCCAGGAAAAATAATAAACTTGTAATATAGTAATTATTTTAAAAAAGTGTTCTCAGAAATGAGCTATCAAGTGTGAAGATTCATGGCTTTCAAGCCAAATGATCAATCTTATGGCCACATTCATGGCATAGTTTGTTCAAATGATCTCATATTGTGCACAAGGGTGCATATTGGAATAGTAAACAATGTTGCCTAAGGAAGTTTTCATTTTCGTTGGACGAAAAAACCATTTTCCATTTTTCGAGTGCCTGAAAGGAGGTTTTTTTGTGAAGGAACTACCAAATAATTGTTGCAAAATTGGACTGAATCATTTTTATAAAGTACTAGGCCATATTTAATGCACAATTGACAAAATGGTTTGGTGTAAATTTTTTTGATCCACCTCTCGTGAAAAAGACAAATTTCCGCCGATTTAGTTGGAAACGGGTCAAATTTGAACTGCAGCTGCCTCATAGTTTGCTATTTATTTTTTTAAAAAATCATTTCTAGGTACATAAGTATCTATTTAATCAGAGAATCACAAAAAGTTTTCCAAGATTCAACCACTAGCTAGGAACGGTCAAGCCCGCCGTTGTGACCGCATTTTGAAACGGGCATAAAAAATTCAAAAAAAAATCAAAAAATTGGAAAACCTTCGCATTGTGCCATTATATGTGACTAAGTTTCCAGGAAAAATAATAAACTTGTACTACGGTAATTATTTTAAAAAAGTGTTCTTAGAAATGAGCTATCAAGTGTGAAGATTTATGGCTTTCAAGCCAAATGATCAATCTTATGGCCACATTCATGGCATAGTTTGTTCAAATGATCTCCTATTGTGCACAAGGGTGCATATTGGAATAGCAAACAATGTTGCCTAAGGAAGTTTTCATTTTCGTTGGACAAAAAAACCATTTTCCATTTTTCGAGTGCCCGAAAGGAGGTTTTTTTGTGAAGGAACTACCAAATAATTGTTGCAAAATTGGACCAAATCATTTTTATAAAATACTAGGCCATATTTAATGCACAATTGACAAAATGGTCTGGTGTAAAATTTTTGATCCACCTCTCGTGAAAAAGACAAATTTCCGCCGATTTAGTTGGAAGTGGGTCAAATTTGAACTGCAGCTGCCTCATAGTTTGCTATTTATTTTTTTTAAAAATCATTTCTAGGTACATAAGTATCTATTTAATCAGAGAAACACCAAAAGTTTTCCAAGATTCAACCACTAGCTAGGAACGGTGAAGCCCGCCGTTTTGACCGCATTTTGAAACGGGCATAAAAAATTCAAAAAAAAATCAAAAAATTGGAAAACCTTCGCATTGTGTAATTATATGTGACTAAGTTTCCAGGAAATATAATAAACTTGTAATATGGTAATTATTTTAAAAAAGTGTTCTCAGAAATGAGCTATCAAGTGTGAAGATTCATGGCTTTCAAGCCAAATGATCAATCTTATGGCCACATTCATGGCATAGTTTGTTCAAATGATCTCATATTGTGCACAAGGGTGCATATTGGAATAGCAAACAATGTTGCCTAAGGAAGTTTTCATTTTCGTTGGACGAAAAAACCATTTTCCATTTTTCGAGTGCCTGAAAGGAGGTTTTTTTGTGAAGGAACTACCAAATAATTGTTGCAAAATTGGACCGAATCATTTTTGTAAAATACTAGGCCATATTTTTAATGCACAATTGATAAAATGGTCTGGTGTAAATTTTTTTGATCCACCTCTCATGAAAAAGACAAATTTCCGCCGATTTAGTTGGAAGCGAGTCAAATTTAAACTGCAGCCACCTCATAGTTTGCTATTTATTTTTTTAAAAAACATTTCTAGGTACATAAGTATCTATTTAATCAGAGAAACACCAAAAGTTTTCCAAGATTCAACCACTAGCTAGGAACGGTCAAGCCCGCCGTTTTGACCGCATTTTGAAACGGGCATAAAAAATTCAAAAAAATTCAAAAAATTGGAAAACCTTCGCATTGTGTCATTATATGTGACTAAGTTTCCAGGAAAAATAATAAACTTGTAATACGGTAATTATTTTAAAAAAGTGTTCTCGGAAATGAGCTATCAAGTGTGAAGATTCATGGCTTTCAAGCCAAATGATCGATCTTATGGCCACATTCATGGCATAGTTTGTTCAAATGATCTCATATTGTGCACAAGGGTGCATATTGGAATAGCAAACAATGTTGCCTAAGGAAGTTTTCATTTTCGTTGGACGAAAAAACCATTTTCCATTTTTCGAGTGCCTGAAAGGAGGTTTTTTTGTGAAGGAACTACCAAATAATTGTTGCAAAATTGGACCGAATCATTTTTATAAAATACTAGGCCATATTTTTAATGCACAATTGATAAAATGGTCTGGTGTAAATTTTTTTGATCCACCTCTCATGAAAAAGACAAATTTCCGCCGATTTAGTTGGAAGCGGGTCAAATTTGAACTGCAGCCCCCTCATAGTTTGCTATTTATTTTTAAAAAAAATCATTTCTAGGTACATAAGTATCTATTTAATCAGAGAAACACCAAAAGATTTCCAAGATTCAACCACTAGCTAGGAACGGTCAAGCCCGTCGTTTTGACCGCATTTTGAAACGGGCATAAAAAATTCAAAAAAAATCAAAAAATTGGAAAACCTTCGCATTGTGTCATTATATGTGACTAAGTTTCCAGAAAAATAATAAACTTGTAATACGGTAATTATTTTAAAAAAGTGTTCTCAGAAATGAGCTATCAAGTGTGAAGATTCATGGCTTTCAAGCCAAATGATCAACCTTATGGCCACATTCATGGCATAGTTTGTTAAAATGATCTCATATTGTGCACAAGGGTGCATATTTGAATAGTAAACAATGTTGCCTAAGGAAGTTTTCATTTTCGTTGGACGAAAAAACCATTTTCCATTTTTCGAGTGCTTGAAAGGAGGTTTTTTTGTGAAGGAACTACCAAATAATTGTTGCAAAATTGGACCAAATCATTATTCTAAAATACTAGGCCATATTTAATGCACAATTGACAAAATGGTTTGGTGTAAATTTTTTTGATCCACCTCTCGTGAAAAAGACAAATTTCCGCCGATTTAGATGGAAACGGGTCAAATTTGAACTGCAGCTGCCTCATAGTTTGCTATTTATTTTTAAAAAAAATCATTCTAGGTACATAAGTATCTATTTAATCATAGAAACACCAAAAGTTTTCCAAGATTCAACCACTAGCTAGGAACGGTCAAGCCCGCCGTTTTCACCGCATTTTGAAACGGGCATAAAAAATTCAAAAAAAAATCAAAAAATTGGAAAACCTTCGCATTGTGCCATTATATGTGACTAAGTTTCCAGGAAAAATAATAAACTTGTAATACGGTAATTATTTTAAAAAAGTGTTCTCAGAAATGAGCTATCAAGTGTGAAGATTTATGGCTTTCAAGCCAAATGATCAATCTTATGGCCACATTCATGGCATAGTTTGTTCAAATGATCTCATACTGTGCACAAGGGTGCATATTGGAATAGCAAACAATGTTGCCTAAGGAAGTTTTCATTTTCGTTGGACGAAAAAACCATTTTCCATTTTTCGAGTGCCCGAAAGGAGGTTTTTTTGTGAAGGAACTGCCAAATAATTGTTGCAAAATTGGACCAAATCATTTTTATAAAATACTAGGCCATATTTAATGCACAATTGACAAAATGGTCTGGTGTAAAATTTTTTGATCCACCTCTCGTGAAAAAGACAAATTTCTGCCGATTTAGTTGGAAGCGGGTCAAATTTGAACTGCAGCTGCCTCATAGTTTGCTATTTATTTTTTTAAAAAATCATTTCTAGGTACATAAGTATCTATTTAATCAGAGAAACACCAAAAGTTTTCCAAGATTCAACCACTAGCTAGGAACGGTCAAGCCCGCCGTTTTGACCGCATTTTGAAACGGGCATAAAAAATTCAAAAAAATCAAAAAATTGGAAAACCTTCGCATTGTGTAATTATATGTGACTAAGTTTCCAGGAAATATAATAAACTTGTAATATGGTAATTATTTTAAAAAAGTGTTCTCAGAAATGAGCTAACAAGTGTGAAGATTCATGGCTTTCAAGCCAAATGATCAATCTTATGGCCACATTCATGGCATAGTTTGTTCAAATGATCTCATATTGTGCACAAGGGTGCATATTGGAATAGCAAACAATGTTGCCTAAGGAAGTTTTCATTTTCGTTGGACAAAAAAACCATTTTCCATTTTTCGAGTGCCTGAAAGGAGGTTTTTTGTGAAGGAACTACCAAATAATTGTTGCAAAATTGGACCGAATCATTTTTATAAAATACTAGGCCATATTTTAATGCACAATTGATAAAATGGTCTGGTGTAAATTTTTTTGATCCACCTCTCATGAAAAAGACAAATTTCCGCCGATTTAGTTGGAAGCGGGTCAAATTTGAACTGCAGCCACCTCATAGTTTGCTATTTATTTTTAAAAAAATCATTTCTAGGTACATAAGTATCTATTTAATCAGAGAAACACCAAAAGATTTCCAAGATTCAACCACTAGCTAGGAACGGTCAAGCCCGTCGTTTTGACCGCATTTTGAAACGGGCATAAAAAATTCAAAAAAAATCAAAAAATTGGAAAACCTTCGCATTGTGTCATTATATGTGACTAAGTTTCCAGAAAAATAATAAACTTGTAATACGGTAATTATTTTAAAAAAGTGTTCTCAGAAATGAGCTATCAAGTGTGAAGATTCATGGCTTTCAAGCCAAATGATCAACCTTATGGCCACATTCATGGCATAGTTTGTTAAAATGATCTCATATTGTGCACAAGGGTGCATATTTGAATAGTAAACAATGTTGCCTAAGGAAGTTTTCATTTTCGTTGGACGAAAAAACCATTTTCCATTTTTCGAGTGCCCGAAAGGAGGTTTTTTTGTGAAGGAACTACCAAATAATTGTTGCAAAATTGGACCAAATCATTTTTATAAAATACTAGGCCATATTTAATGCACATTTGACAAAATGGTCTGGTGTAAAAATTTTTGATCCACCTCTCGTGAAAAAGACAAATTTCTGCCGATTTAGTTGGAAGCGGGTCAAATTTGAACTGCAGCTGCCTCATAGTTTGCTATTTATTTTTTTAAAAAATCATTTCTAGGTACATAAGTATCTATTTAATCAGAGAAACACCAAAAGTTTTCCAAGATTCAACCACTAGCTAGGAACGGTCAAGCCCGCCGTTTTGACCGCATTTTGAAACGGGCATAAAAAATTCAAAAAAATCAAAAAATTGGAAAACCTTCGCATTGTGTAATTATATGTGACTAAGTTTCCAGGAAATATAATAAACTTGTAATATGGTAATTATTTTAAAAAAGTGTTCTCAGAAATGAGCTAACAAGTGTGAAGATTCATGGCTTTCAAGCCAAATGATCAATCTTATGGCCACATTCATGGCATAGTTTGTTCAAATGATCTCATATTGTGCACAAGGGTGCATATTGGAATAGCAAACAATGTTGCCTAAGGAAGTTTTCATTTTCGTTGGACAAAAAAACCATTTTCCATTTTTCGAGTGCCTGAAAGGAGGTTTTTTGTGAAGGAACTACCAAATAATTGTTGCAAAATTGGACCGAATCATTTTTATAAAATACTAGGCCATATTTTTAATGCACAATTGATAAAATGGTCTGGTGTAAATTTTTTTGATCCACCTCTCATGAAAAAGACAAATTTCCGCCGATTTAGTTGGAAGCGGGTCAAATTTGAACTGCAGCCACCTCATAGTTTGCTATTTATTTTTAAAAAAATCATTTCTAGGTACATAAGTATCTATTTAATCAGAGAAACACCAAAAGATTTCCAAGATTCAACCACTAGCTAGGAACGGTCAAGCCCGTCGTTTTGACCGCATTTTGAAACGGGCATAAAAAATTCAAAAAACATCAAAAAATTGGAAAACCTTCGCATTGTGTCATTATATGTGACTAAATTTCCAGAAAAATAATAAACTTGTAATACGGTAATTATTTTAAAAAAGTGTTCTCAGAAATGAGCTATCAAGTGTGAAGATTCATGGCTTTCAAGCCAAATGATCAATCTTATGGCCACATTCATGGCATAGTTTGTTCAAATGATCTCATATTGTGCACAAGGGTGCATATTGGAATAGTAAACAATGTTGCCTAAGGAAGTTTTCATTTTCGTTGGACGAAAAAACCATTTTCCATTTTTCGAGTGCCTGAAAGGAGGTTTTTTTGTGAAGGAAGTACCAAATAATTGTTGCAAAATTGGACTGAATCATTTTTATAAAGTACTAGGCCATATTTAATGCACAATTGACAAAATGGTCTGGTGTAAATTTTTTTGATCCACCTCTCGTGAAAAAGACAAATTTCCGCCGATTTAGTTGGAAACGGGTCAAATTTGAACTGCAGCTGCCTCATAGTTTGCTATTTATTTTTTTAAAAAATCATTTCTAGGTACATAAGTATCTATTTAATCAGAGAAACACCAAAAGTTTTCCAAGATTCAACCACTAGCTAGGAACGGTCAAGCCTGCCGTTTTGACCGCATTTTGAAACGGGCATAAAAAAATCAAAAAAATATCAAAAAATTGGAAAACCTTCACATTGTGCCATTATATGTGACTAAGTTTCCAGGAAAAATAATAAACTTGTAATACGGTAATTATTTTAAAAAAGTGTTCTTAGAAATGAGCTATCAAGTGTGAAGATTTATGGCTTTCAAGCCAAATGATCAATCTTATGGCCACATTCATGGCATAGTTTGTTCAAATGATCTCATATTGTGCACAAGGGTGCATATTGGAATAGCAAACAATGTTGCCTAAGGAAGTTTTCATTTTCGTTGGACGAAAAAACCATTTTCCATTTTTCGAGTGCCCGAAAGGAGGTTTTTTTGTGAAGGAACTACCAAATAATTGTTGCAAAATTGGACCAAATCATTTTTATAAAATACTAGGACATATTTAATGCACAATTGACAAAATGGTCTGGTGTAAAAAATTTTGATCCACCTCTCGTGAAAAAGACAAATTTCCGCCGATTTAGTTGGAAGCGGGTCAAATTTGAACTGCAGCTGCCTCATAGTTTGCTATTTATTTTTTAAAAAAACATTTCTAGGTACATAAGTATCTATTTAATCAGAGAAACACCAAAAGTTTTCCAAGATTCAACCACTAGCTAGGAACGGTCAAGCCCGCCGTTTTGACCGCATTTTGAAACGGGCATAAAAAATTCAAAAAAATTCAAAAAATTGGAAAACCTTCGCATTGTGTCATTATATGTGACTAAGTTTCCAGGAAAAATAATAAACTTGTAATACGGTAATTGTTTTAAAAAAGTGTTCTCGGAAATGAGCTATCAAGTGTGAAGATTCATGGCTTTCAAGCCAAATGATCGATCTTATGGCCACATTCATGGCATTGTTTGTTCAAATGATCTCATATTGTGCACAAGGGTGCATATTGGAATAGCAAACAATGTTGCCTAAGGAAGTTTTCATTTTCGTTGGACGAAAAAACCATTTTCCATTTTTCGAGTGCCCGAAAGGAGGTTTTTTTGTGAAGGAACTACCAAATAATTGTTGCAAAATTGGACCAAATCATTTTTATAAAATACTAGGCCATATTTAATGCACAATTGACAAAATGGTCTGGTGTAAAATTTTTTGATCCACCTCTCGTGAAAAAGACAAATTTCTGCCGATTCAGTTGGAAGCGGGTCAAATTTGAACTGCAGCTGCCTCATAGTTTGCTATTTATTTTTCCCAAAAATCATTTCTAGTTACATAAGGACCTATTTAATCATAAATACATGGTTTGGTGGCGATACGTCGAGGTTTGGGCGGTGGCCGAGGGCCCCAACTCTAGAGTGCGTAAACTCGCATGCCCGCCGCGTGGTCACCGCATGACCGTGGCGTTCCCATGTGTTCTGGGCGGCCTAGGCATGTCTAGTGGATTGGGCACTCCCCAGATTGGTGCTAGGAAGAAAATTACAACATAAGATTCTCACGAGGAGACCAATCGATGCTCAAACATGAATTAGCAGCCAAGTGTTTGATTAGCGGTACGGGAAATGTACATGGCTAATGGGCGTGAGTTTTGGCTGAGGATGATCAGTTACTAAGAAGACCGTTTTCACAAATTTTCATCTCAAAAGGAGGAGCCTAGGTGGTACTTGCTTTGCAAACCACCACACTGGACATAAATACGAATGTTGAAGCTCGGCTCAAAATAATGAATGGCTTGAGCTGGCATTTGGTGGAGGATGGTTATTTGGGCATAGGAAAGCACTGTAGAAAATGGATACTATTTGGACATGCCAAAGTGGTACTTCCTTCACAAACTGTTACTCTGAACAGAATAGGAAAATGAATATTTTTGAATTATTTTTGAACTAGGCAAGTAAGGTTTTTACATATTTGACGAAGATATGACCCAAAGAATTTATGAGATTTTTTTTGGGAATTTTGGGAATGACAGAAATATAGGTTGCTTCACAACCTAGGGCAAAAACTGCCACATGGACATGACACATAGGCAAAACTGATGAGGTGGCGCCTAGTCATAGCAACCCACCATAATTTACAAGGCTATGACCATCTATATTGGTCGTTAACAACTAGAAATAAGGCAGCGGACTAGCGCTGTTAGCTTTATGACCATTTCATGTAAGGACATTATGACCTTTCTGACCAAAATGGTTGCAATGGTTTAGGGTTTGGCACCCCTCGAACAGCTTTTGACCAATTGGTCTCAAATGGTCATAAATCTATGACCAATTCTTCCAGGGTCACTGACAGAAGGTCATAAGTTGACATATTTCTTGTAGTGTACGTACTGTTTGTAGATACTAGCTTTCTAAAATTTCAACAACCGTCTCAAGTCCTGCCTGCTTCGAAAACGAAATTAAATAAAGCAGCTGCTTTAAGCATGAAGGGGCACCGCTCATCACATTATTAGTTTGCATATTCGTTGAGCATGGCAAGTGACATTTAGTTCACATAATCAGTTGCACTTTGCGTACATCACTGGAGATCTTATCTGATCTCATCTCATGGACAGACACACACATATGTGATGTCCACGTACTCCATTTAACCCAAAAAATTAGCCTCTTCATCTGTACAACTAGCGCAAATACTAACTATTTCTATTCAACTTCTTCTATAATATGTATTTGCAATATGCTCTACGCGAGGGGCCATCCTCTAGAATCTACGTGAGTGGGTGGCGCACGGCCACGCGAGGGGTGGCCGGCGCGGTGAGCACAAGCCCGCAGGGAAGTGGTGGGCGGCACAAACGGCGACTAAACAAGGGGAAAAGCGAGGGAATCGATGGAGATGCTCACCGCGGAGCTGGGGAAGGAGACGGCGAGGCCGAGGGTGGTCGAGGCAGCACGGATCGACACCGAGAAGAAGTGGTCGGTGATGAGGAAGAAGAGGTTGATGCGCTCGATCCTTGATGACCCGGCTCCAATCCGTGGACGTAGGCGATGAAGGTGATGATGGTGTTGCTCCTGGCGCAGATCCTAGGCACGACGACGGAGCACGGCGCGGTCGGTGGCCGCGGTGACGCTCGGTGGCCGCGGTCGGGGTGGCAGATCTGGAGGAGGAAGGGAGGCCGAGAGGGTGATTGAGGAGTGGAGGGAAGCTAGGGGCAGCGCAGTGGGTCGCGGCGGCGACGCAGTGGGTCGGGGGAGGGCGTGTGGCTGTCTGGCGAGGGAGGGAGAGAGGCCAGAGGGAGAGGGGAGAAAGTGGAGTGGGGGAGGGTTAGCAATGGCGCACCTCTTAGGGGTGTGCCATAAACATACATATACCAATGGCGCACCTCCCAGGGGTGCGCCATGACTAACTTTTATTTGGATTTTTAGTTGCAAGTATTAATTTTTTAGAAAATGACCATAAATTTTAGAATGTTACGATATAAGTAGTTATTACTTTTTGTGAGTTAGAATTTTTTTAAAAAATATTCATGAGTCCAAGAATATTAAAAAATTCATCTGGGGTGGCGCCGGTAGGGGCGGCGGCGCAGTGGGTCTGGGCGCCGCTGGTTTCTAGGGTTTTGAGGGCTGGGAAGGTGAGGGAGGGGGTGGGTGGGTTCGGCGAAGGCGAGGGAGGGGGTGGGTGGGGGCGGTGGAGCCCGGGAGCGAGGTCGCCGGTGGGTGGGCGCGGAGGTGGTGGTGGAAGGGGATAGGCGGCGGTGGCGAGAGGCGAGGGGCGAGATGGGAGAAGGACGAATGGCAAGCGAGATGGACAACACACACATACATACAGAGGGGGAAGGTTAGCAATGGCCCACCTTCTAGGGGTGCGCCATAAATACCGTGATAGCAATGGCGCACCTTCCCCTGGTGCGCCATTACTAACTTATTTTTTGGATTTTTAGTTGCATCTAACATTTTTTTAGAAAATGACTATCAAATTTGAAAACATTTATGAATGTGAAAAAATATCATCAAATTTGTTATTTGAAAATATTTATGAATATGAAAAAATATCATCAAATTTTTATTTGAAAAAACTTTTTTTGGATTTTTAGTTGCATCTAATAGTTTTTTAGAAAACATTTATGAATATGAAAAAATATCATCAAATTTGAAAAAATATTCATGAATTCAAAAAGTGCCCATGAAATTTAAAAATATTCATGAGTTCAAAAAATATTAACAAATTCAATACTTTTTGTGAGTTAAAAATACAATACCAGAATAAACCTAAATATAAATTTGTATACCAATGGCGCACCTGCTTGCGGTGCGCCATAAGTACCTTGATAGCAATGGCGCACCTTCTCCTAGTGCGACATTAGTAACTTTTTTTTGGATTTTTAGTAGCAGAACATTTGTGAATTGGTAAAACATTTATGAATATGAAAAATATCATCAAATTTGAAAAAAATGATCATGAATTCAAAAAGTGCCCTGAAATTTAAAAATATTCATGAGTTCAAAAAATAAAAATTGGTATACCAGAATAAACATAAATAAATATTCATGAGGACTAGAACAGAAGAAATATCATTTCCATATGTCGAAATACAATCGAGAAATGAAGACTACAATTTAAATACAACCGATCTTAGCTAGATATCTTTTCACAA
This sequence comes from Triticum aestivum, assembly GCF_018294505.1. Lineage (NCBI taxonomy): Eukaryota > Viridiplantae > Streptophyta > Magnoliopsida > Poales > Poaceae > Triticum > Triticum aestivum. The sequence goes on along the minus strand of NC_057804.1, from coordinate 230,611,963 downwards.
TCTTCTTGCCCTTCTTTTTCGCAAATGGAGTTCTTGTCTTGAACGGACGTCCTTTAGGTAGGGTGGTCCTGCTTCTTCTTGTGGTGTATGGCACTTCATCGTCGTCGTCATGTTCCATCTTCGGGTCGCCATACTTGTCGAAGTCTTGCTCATTGGCGACTCCATCCATTCCGATGATCTTCCTTTTGCGTCTCCTCACGACAACACGACTGGGCTTTGACGGGTCGCTAATGAAGAAGCATTGGTCCACTTGGGAAGCCAGTACCCATGGCTCATTTTTCGCGGTGACGTTTGCGCACGCGGTCTTGGATTTGGCTTCGGGTATAACCATGGTGGTGAAATACCGGTCTTCTTTTAGGATGCTCTTGGCCCATCTGACACGGAACATCGGGACCTTCTCTCCAGTGTAGCTCAGCTCCCAGATCTCCTCGATCCTTCCGTAGTATCTGTCCTTGTCGTTACCGGTGTAGGATTCCATTGTTACCCCGGAGGTCTGATAACCATCGCTCTTCATGTCCTTTTCCTCGGTGTAGAATGTGTAGCCATTGATATCGTATGCCTCATAGGTCATCAAGTTGTGCTCGGCCCCTGTGACAAGGTGAATATGTGTTTTTCTTCCGTGGAAGAATCCTCATGTAAAGGGTACGACAGAAGCTTCTCCTTGAACCAATGCGTGAAACATGAGTTGTGCTCTTTGATTATATCTCCGTCCGTCCTCTGTTGGCCTCGGTCATTGTATGTCTTCTCAATAAAGGTTTTGTGCTATACCACCCAAGGATCGACCATGTCTATGTGTTTTAGCGCGACTAGGTTTGCTCTTTCAAAGTCGGCGAGTCGACCCTCGAAGTCGACATGCATTTCATGGCGACCCTCACGATGACCCCATCCAGTGAGCTTGTCGAGGTGCCTGTTGACGGGCAGACCAACGGGGTTCTCGACGCCTAGATAATTCGTGCAATGGGAGATGCACTCTTTGGTCAGAAAGCCCCTGGGTATGCTTTCCTCTGGACGTGACATGTTGCGAATGTATCCTTTGATGACACCATTCATCCTTTCGAATGGCATCATGCTATGCAGGAACGTCGGCCCGAGTTGGATGATATCCTCCACGTTATGGACCAGTAGATGCACCATAACTTCAATGAATGCGGGCGGGAAGTACATCTCAAGCTCGCATAGTATCACCACGATCTCTTCCTCTAGCCTTCTGAGTTTCCTCATGCCAACCGACTTCCGAGAGATGACGTCGAAAAAGTTGCACAGGCCAAAAACCATTTCACGGACGTGCGCATCCATGATCCCATGGATTGCAACTGGAAGTATCTGCGTCATCAGCACGTGACAGTCGTGAGACTTCATCCCGCTGAACTTCTGCCTCGCTGAGTCTAGGTATCTGCTTATCTTCCCCGCATAACCGTAAGGAAGTTTTATTCGTATGAGGCAGGTGAAAAACTGCTCGATCTCCTCCTGACTTAGAGTGAAGCACGCGGGAGGGAAGTCATATCGGATCTTCTTGGCCTTTTTTCTTTTGCGACGACTTTCCGTGTCCTTCGCCTCATCATCATAATCATCATTAGCGTGAAGCTCCTCCCTGATGCCCATTGATTTCAAGTCTGCCCTTGCTTTCGGCCCATCTTTGGTCCTCTCTGGCATGTTGAGCAGGCTACCAAGTAAACTCTCGCACACGTTCTTCATGATATGCATGAAATCAAGGCTATGAGCCACATGGAGGATCTTCCAATACGGCAAGTCCCAGAAAAGAGACCTCATTTTCCATACCTTCAGCAGTGGCTCTGGCGCCTTTCGCTTCTTTCCTGGCTCTGGCGCCTTTTCCGGCGGTGGGCACTCTTTCAAATCTTTCAACAACTCGTCTATTTCCTCGCCGCCCCTCGTACGTGGGCGTCTTCGGGGTTCGGTTTCACCATCGAAAAGATCCTTGCCTTTTCTCCATGAGTCACCATCGCGAAGCCACCTTCGATGTCCCATGAACACGGTTTTCAAAGACCCAGGATCTCTATCTAGTTGGCGATACGTTGTGTCATCCATGCACCTGCCGCATCCAGAAAATCCATGGACCACCTGCCCCATGACATATTTGTAACCGAGATAGTCGTGCACCGTCGTGAGTAGTGCGGCTCTCATACGGAAATATTCTTTCTCTATGGCGTCCCACGTATTGGCTGGCGTTTTCCACAACGTGTCTAGCTCCTCTTTCGGCAGCCCCAGATACAGATTGATGTTGTTCCCTAGTTGTGTTGGCCCTTCAATTAGCATACTCATGTGAATGTACTTCCTCTTCATGCACAACCAGGGGGAAGGTTGTACATCCACACAAACACAGGCCAGGTGCTATGTGTGCTTCTTTGGCTGCCAAACAGATTGACTCCATTGGTGCTCGCGCCCAGCACGATATTCCTTGGATCATCCCCAAATTCTAGGTGTTTGAAGTTCAACGCTTGCCACTGGCTCGCATCCTTAAGGTGACTCAGCATCTTGTCTTTTTTATTTATATCCAGATCATTTTTGTTATATTCTCGCTTCTTCTCCACCCTATCCGCGTGCCAACGCAGGAGCTTTGCTACCTTAGGGTCCGCGAAATACCGCTGCAGATGAGGAGTGATCGGAAAGTACCACACCACCTTTCGAGGAGCTTTGTTCCTTTTCTTGTATCGAGTGACGCCGCACATCGGACATATGGTAGACTCCGCGTGCTCGTCCTAATAAATGATGCAATTGTTCATGCACACATGGTATTTCATGTGCGGTAAATCCAGTGGACACATGATTTTATTCGCCTCCTTGAAATTGGTCGGGCACTTGTTCCCCTTGGGAAGACTTTCATGCCAGAATGACATGTTCTCATTGAAGCATGCGTCGTTCATTTTGTGTTTTACCTTCATCTCCAGAGCCATGAGCATTACTTTCAGGCGGGTATCCTCGGGCCTGCATCCTTCATACAATGGAGTAACCGCGTCTATGTCCAATTGATCCAGCTTGGCTTTCTCTCGGGCGGCAGCTCTTGCGTTATCCGTCTGCTTGAGAAGCAGCTCTTGAATATGAGGGTCCTGCACCCAGCCCATCGATGGTCCATCATCGTCTGCTCCGGCATCTTCATCTTCATGATCATGCCCTTCGTATGCTCCGACATCTTCCTCATCATCATGTCTGGCATTTTCTACATGATGACTGTGTACTGCATCTACTTCGTGATCATGTTCTGGAGATTCTTCGTCTTCTCGCCCGCCCTCGCCACGGTTGTCTTGCCGCCCTTCCTTATTTCTTGCCCGGCCCCAATGGAGACTTCATAATCATCTTCATCACCTTGCCACTGATAGCCATCCATGAAACACCTGTTACGTGGTGCGCCATTACTAGTTTTGCAAAAAAAATTGTTAGTAGTGGCGCTCCATGGTTATGGTGCGCCATTACTAGTTTGAACTAGTAATGGCGCACTGTACCCCGATGCGCCATTACTAGTTTTGAAAAAAAAGTAAACAAAAATTTGTTAGTAGTGGCGCAAAGAGTGTATGGTGCGCCATTACTAGTTAAAACTACTAAAGGCGCACTATGCCCTGGTGCGCCATTACTAGTTTTGGAAATAAAAATTGTTAGTAGTGGCCCACCGTGGGTGTGGTGCGCCATTAGTGATATGGAAACTAATAGTGTACCTAAACATGGTGCGTCACTGCTATATAGCAGTGGCGCACCACATATGTGGTGCGCCATTAATGTCCATATTAGCTATAACCCTTTTCCTAGTAGTGATGGTCGTGTGGTGTGGGTGATGGCGTTTTGAGGCATGCTTCGACGGACATAGCGACAAGGTGTGTTCTGACATCATGATGATGCTATGAGGTTGGTTCGGCTACTGCAAGGGGTGTAGCAACGACCACGACACCATGTCATGCTTTGACGACCGTGACGATCAGGCATGTTGTGACGTCGCGGCGATGCTATGAGGATAGCTCGATTCCTGCGAGGAGAGCTGGAAAGGCAACGACGTCCAGGCGTGAGACAATGGTGTCGATGACCGTGGCAATGCTGCGGGCGTGCTTCAACATTCACTACTAGGGAAAAGCCTAGTAGTAGCGCGCATATTAGTTCTATCAGTAGCGCGGGGCACCGTGCTACTGATACGGCGTACAGCTAACATGTATTAGTAGCGCGTGTTGACCCACGCTACTGCTATACATGGCTAGCAGCAGTGGGCTTTAGCATAGTGCGCTACTGCTAATATCTGCAACACTTTAATCTAGGGCACGCTACTTGTAAGGGCGCGCTGCTGCTAACTCTACTCCCCTCGCTACTTTCAGTTTTATTAGTTTTTTTCTGCAAATTTGTTTTGTATTTGAATAGGCTTTATACAATAATCTTTAGCATATCATACACATATAAATTTAATCATAGCATCAAATCATGTCATCATCATAATCATCATCCAACACAAAGTGGTCTCTCGTCATCATCTCAAAAATAGCAATACAAGTTCTTGCAACTACATCGTCATCCATCTAAACAATTATATACGCGAGAAGATCTATCACTACGAGTGAGTGCAGAACTTTGTAGTACATGACTTCATATCCCTCTCTCGCAGTAGCTTGAACCTAAACTAACTACTAGCTATCGCTCGAATCGGAAACCGGTACACCTGGGCCTGACACTCCGGCCACTCGTTGTATACTCCTGGTGTAGCACTTCTTTGCCATCGATGATCTATGCACCTGCATCGTCACATGAGTCGATGATATGCAACGTATATAGTTGAGCAACAGAAAGAGATAGACTTGGCAAAAATAGAAGCAACATATCATAAGCACAAATAACAAAGTTCATCATACCCAAAATGCCCTAACTAGAGTGATCTTCGCTGGTCCAGTAGGACGGTTTAATTACATCACAAATAAAGTTTTGCCATGCATAACTCAAAGTTCTGTCATACATAAAGTATGGACTAAATGGACAGATTGTCATATATCGACAATCACAACATGCCGTGCCATCCATCCAAGTCAGGGAGAAAGTCCCCGAGCTTCGTGAAAGGCTTCAGGTCGAGACGCTGAGCGGCTATGCGTCTTTGGACGTCTTCCCGTGACATTTGCCCTTCCTCGTAGAACAACGCTGTTTTTTCTAGGACCTCCTTCATGATGATTTGGGCAAGCTCGTGCTGGATGTGATATAACTCAGCTCGAAGCCAATGATCCTCGACATCTTCTACATTCCTTGCCCATTGCCAAAAATGGGCATCCCCGGATGTAGGTGACATGCGAAGGTTCTGTTGATCCCGTCTGTACTCCAGCATGTGGTGTAGGACATAGAATTCATCACTAAGAGTATCACTCGGTTGCTGGATGCAGCGGAAGTTGGTCTTATGGCTGAAGGCGGGCCTACCGTTCCTGTTCTTCTTGTCCTTGATCTCTCCACCCCGTACACCGTAGAAAAAGATAGCACTGTCGAGAACAAACTTGATGTGGGTGTAATCCTTTTTTTTCATGTTCTTCGACGAGTACAAGTAAAGAGCGTGGGAGTATCGGGGGTAAAGGATGATGAGGATGGTGCACCCGTGTCTGCGCAAAATAAGTACACCTCAAATTAATTAGCCTCCACCATGCAAATGAATGATTGAAATCGAAGGAAGGATATCCACGCGGATGACTTACAGGGGATGATAAGGCACGAGAATCATCTCCTTGTCCTCATTGGCAACCATGAAATCAACTATGTAGTCCCTCGCGTATTGACGGTGATTTAGGCAGGCTGCCATGCAGCCCTCGTGCAAGAAGTACGGGTCAGCGACACATATAGAAGGTACCTGCTCAATCCCGATGATGTAGTTCATGTACAAGGCATAAAGGCGGACAAACGTAAAATGCAACTTTTTCAAGTGAAAGATGTCGAAGATGTAATCGAATCAAAGGATGAACTTCTTCGCGGGGAATGAGTCGACGTACAACCTTTTCCACGGCTCGTTAACCACGTAGAGTGGGTATCCTGGATTTTCCGAGGCGATTAGGCTTTTCTCTCTCAGCAGCACATCATCATGAAGTCTCCTTAGATCGCCGTGTATGGCTTGTACCGATGCTTCAGGTAGGATTGGTTCACCGGGGATATGGAATTTCTCCACACCGTGGACAGGTATACGGTCTTGAACCCGAGGCTGCGGAGGTGGCTGGATCATAGTAGCAACTTTATTGTTGCCTTTCCTAGCTCTCTTCCGATGCTTCATTGGTGGAATAGTATGTTCAGGCTACGGAGGAGGACATTCGGGCACTGACTCATGACACTCAAACCCTAAGTACTCATACTGCTGAGCCATCGATCCTCCATCATCAATGGCGCCAGTATTGAGATACTGTTGAGTGTCAACGTCATAGTCATCCTCATCTATGGCGATGTCATCAACGACTAATGGAGCCTCTTCCTCACCCAGTCCACTATCACCCAGCATGACTGGCGATGCTAATTGGGTAGGTGGGGTGCTGATGTTCATACCTTGCGGAGGCTGCGTGGTCGTAGGTGTGCTCCCGGCCGCCTCCAGACGAAGCAGTCTCTTTGGCCCCAACAGGACCCACATCTTGCAATCACCAAGCCGCCATGGGGTCTCATCGTCATCTCCCCCTAGTACCGGAGGAACCAAATTCTTGTGGCTCGGTTTGACACTAGCCATGGAAACCTTGAAGACGTCACGGGCGATCGGCCGGCTATGGAACAATTGCTCCTTTGGCTTCATTATTGTCGCCTTCCCCACGTCCACCTTCCGGCCATTGATGTCATACAATATGGTGCACGGGGCGTCGGCCTTCAAAGACATGTCTGCAATGTGAGACATTTGAAATGCAACGGAAACGGGAGATTATACATTTATTGAAGAGGGCCGGTGTGATAGGTACCATGAGGGTGTCGAGCTCAGCCAAAGACGAAGCACCGCCGAGCACGTCCGAGACAGAGGATGGGCTACTATGAGCAGGTGCGGGAGCCGGTGCAGGAGCAGGTGCTGGTGTAGGTGCAGGTGCTCGTGCTGGTGCAACGCTAGTCGAGCTGCTCCCGAACAAGTCGACAAGGGGAATGTCTGCTGCTTCTTTTTCTAGATTTTGCCTGCTCCAACCGACGATTGCCAGAACCAAGACTATTAGCTCCCGTTTTACGGTAGCTACCGTTGTTGCGACTGTCTTAGTTGAATTCTTCTCAACCGCAATCTCAACCTTCTTGTCGATGGTTTCTTCAGTTAACCTCCGACTTTTCTTTTTCTCATTCGGGGTCTCACCATAGTTCTTCTTCCACGTGGCCCTGTCTCCTACACTGTGCACACGTCCATATGACAGTAGTGTATCCACTGAGAGATGTTTCAATATGTTCAACACCCAGTTGAATGGGGTGTCCCACTTGGGCCTCGCCAACACGCCAGACAGCGAGTTGCTTTCAGCCGCAATCTTGTCCTGCTCTCTCTACAAAAGGAACAACGATCATTTGCAAATATGACTAAACGTGCATTCGAATTGATCAGAAACAAAAATTACCAGCAGTCTCATGAACTCCTCGTGAACGGGTCTGTCTCGAAAACCTTCTTGACTTGGTCCCAACGGTACCGGGCCCTTAGGACGTCATACTCCTATGGGAAGATGAATTCCGCCAAAGGGTCTGGGAAGCCCAGACTTTCGCGTTTCGCGTCCTCCTTGGCCCATATGGACCTCTTCCCCTCATAACCATGGCTTCCGAGGTGGTGGCGCCCCATATTCCACACTTGAAGCCCCTTCATGTACTTCAACTTTTTTTGGCATCTTCGACATCAGAAGCCACCTTGAATAGTTGAAACTGCTCTTTCGTGATTGTCAGATTTTCCTTTACAATCTCGGAGTAGGGTTCCTTTTTGTCGATGGCGCATTTCACCCTTACTTTCTAGGCGGCCAACATGTTGCTAAGGTTGTTCATGGCGTGTTTGTTTATCTTCTTAATTGCCAGGTCTTTCTGTCGATCTTTATATTGAACTTCATCCCGGCCTGGGAACAAGAATATCTTGTGCAGCAGGGTTAGGAGGGAGTGCTTCATATTTGGCCTCTCCTTTAGTTTCTCATCATTGATGGTGGCGGATGCATGTACGATGCAGCCTATTTGATTGTCGTAGCAGGAGCACACTTCAACCGGCAGTTTTGGCTCAAAATTGCCGTCGTCCACCTCCATGACCACTAGTCTAGTAGTGAGGAGCTGGTTTGGGCGTCAACATCTCCTCTTCTGTTTCGGTTCTATGGCTTTGCCAGTCTTAGTGCCGGTCTCGGCGCCAGCCTCTGTGCCGGTTTGGGTCTCAACGCTAGTCTCGGCGCTGGTCTCGATGTTGTTCTCGGATGAGACAGGTGGGCCCAGCAACAACAACTGCTGGTCATTGTTAAGGCTCAAATATTTGTCTGCCGCCAGGTAGACATCGTCGTAATCACCAGAACCCTGTCCTTCATCGTTGATAGCCATGTTTCCTACGATTAAATCTAGTCAATTAATGCTAGACCTAATAAAATGAATAATGACATAAAAAAGGCCTATGTTTTGCTGGAACGTCGATTCCTTTCCAGTGCGGCAAATCCCGGGCACTTGATATGTCCTAGTTTGTAACACAAGTCATCCCGAAATTCACAGAAAATTTCGGCATGACCTTTGCTAAAAAGTGGACAAATCGAGCACCTGAAATTTGCCGGAATGGAAATGAATCAACATTCTGGCAAAACATAGGCCACTCGGCTTCATTCCCTGGAAAGAACAAAAGGCCACTTCGGCACAATCGAACCACTTCAATGGTGCATATAACATGAGCAAACACTATTGAGGAATTTGCATATAACATGACCACTTCAATGAAAATATATAATCAACAATAATGGATTATGCAAATGAACATCAATGACATATATCATATAACAACAATCTTGTTTTTTGTTTACATAGCAAAAATTACTTTAACCACGTTTTTGCAAAGAAAAACAATTTTGTTTTTTGTTTATAGCTAAATGCCATAGCTACTTTTTTTATTTATAGCTAAATACTCTTGTTTTTTTGTCTAAAGCTAAAAGTCTAGGAACTCCATTTTCTCTAACCCTTCTGACCTCACCAAAATTTACATAGCAAGACCTTAGTACCTACACCCAATTTCTTCAAAAATATTCAGGTCCATAGTCCAAATAATTCAAATTTCATTTGAATGAAATTTGAAACAGATTCAGGTCCATAGTCCAAATAATTTTTTATAGCTAACTGTTTATTGTTTATAGCCTCTAGTAATTTAAATTTAGATGCTACTATTATTTATATACCCTCTATTAATTTAAAGCTAAATGGAATTATTGTTTAGGCATTTCCATAAAAAAATTACCCTAGCTAAATTCCTTAAAAAATGCTAATCATTTTTCCTAAATGCTAAAAAAAATGCCTACTGCCCTAAACAAATCTAGGGTTCATATGAACAGCTAGGGTTCATATGAACATTAACACAGCAGCAACATATGAATTGTCCCTAGCAGAGAGAGAGAGAGGAGGGTAGGGAAGAGGAGAGGCAGAGCCTTACGGTCGGCAGAGAGGGCATGCTCGGGCTCGGGCGGCGGAGGTCCTGGGCGGGTGCGGGCTACGGCGGTGAGGTCGAGCACGGCGGCGATGAGGTCGAGGGAGGCGACGGTGAGCTCGAGGGAGGTGACGGTGAGGTCGACGATGGCCTCGGGTGGCGGTAGTGAGGTCGAGGGCAGCCTCGGGCGGCAGCGGTGTGGTCGAAGGCGGCAGGGCAATTGATGGTGATGATGGAGGAGTTGGGGGACAGGGGGGAGTAGAGGGGGGAAAGGACTTAGCGAAATATTAAGCCCGCGCGGCCGGGGTTAAGTCAAAATAGCAGTAGCGCGTTTTGGCAAAACGCACTATAGCTAAGTTAGCTATAGCATTTTCCACCAAAATGCGCTACATGTATGCCTTTATGTTTTATTTTTATTTTTATTATGTTTTTCTTTACATTTTCTTTTTTTCCATTTCTCGTTTTTCTATTTCTTTCATTTTTATTTACTTTTCTACTTATTTTCCTATTTATTTTCTTTTTCATAGCAGTAGCGCTCTACACCAGAAACACGCTGCTACAAAGTATTTAGCAGTAGCGTGCTTTAGGAAGAACCACTACTCCTATTCCTAGCCTACAGGCACCACTGTGGGAATTATAGTAGTAGCGCTTTCCTGTGCAGACGCACTACTGCTGTAACTATAGTTGTAGCGTGCTTTTGCAACAAGCGCTACTACTAAGTAGCACTAGCGCCTAGTTTTGACTAGCTCTACTGCTATACCTCTGTGTATAAGGTTTTCTTTGGTAGTGATTCTTTGACGGATGTCGAGGCGTGATGTAATTGTCGACGATCATGGCGATTCTATAGGGATGCTTCAACATTTTTTATGGCCATGACGATGATGCTTGGACTGCAATGCCTATCGCTATGATATAAAGGCTTGTTGCGTTCTGCATGTTGGACACGCTTGTGCGAGGGAAAGCGGTAGCGAGTGTGCTACGGCTAGGTGATTTAGCACAAAGAGATTCGTTGGTGACCATGACATGCTAGTGGACATCGAAAGGGACATGCATGGCGGACGGGAATGGGTTATAAGCAATCACGTGAGTTGATCCAAAGTGCATCTGAAGGATTAATCGAACGGTCAACAAAGCGGGTGTTTTTCCCATCGGTGCATCCAGATGGCACCTAGCAGCTGCCATTTCCTAATACCAAAGAGACAAACACACGTCAGAAATGCCATCTTCCCTCTTTTCCATGTAGAGGGCTGCACAATCGTCTCTTCATATAGAGTATACCTATCTAGCTTAGGCACACGTTTAGTATGCAATTTGCATTGTCATCAACACCAAAACACTTATGGTGGGAAATGCCCTTTCAAAGGCCTCAGACCTCACCATCATTGCCCGCGCTAGCGAATCACCATCACCTGACCGAGGACATGCCGATTGAGGAGGGGCATCATGGCCTAATGGGTGGCATGATGATCCACCTTGTCTTGGCCAAGGATTACTCGCCAAACATCATTGACTCCTTCCACGACCAATATGGCGGTCGTGCGACACATCTTACCCTATGAGCTGCAGCTTTGTGTCATGGACGACCATGTCGCTCCACCTTAGCACCCTCTAGCATGTGGAGTATGTCCTAGTGGGACAATGAAGGCTAAGATAAATATTGTTGTTACCGTCGTCCAGGCAGGTGTTATTTGCTCTAGCAGAGTGTCATTGGTCCAGTCCAATGCCGTGACACTTCTCGCTTCGATCCTACACGACATGGCGATGAACGTTGCTCTGATCACCCTATTCAAACCATTGTTGGGTGCTTGTGCCCCCAACTACTCTTCTACTCGCGAAAGCCGCGAGTGCACCTCTCTAAGCATGTTGCCCTTTGTTGCATCAAGCTGGCTCGTCCACTTCATTCGTCGCCATTCCTGTTGGCTCACTCTCTCACCGCGCAGGAGGATGCGTCATCGGGCAGTGCAGGGCATCCTAAGTCATTGGTGGCACATATCAACAGTGTAGTAGGTGGGAATCAGAGGCGACGGCTGCAAATTTAGGAGAGAGAAAGGGGACAGGTTCGGAGCGATAGAACGTGGGCCTCTCCAACATCTGCCCCCAAGTGAAGCAGACATGACATGTGGGGACAACCAATGGCGAACACCAACTGAAAATCGGGTCCCACATGCTTCCCCAACCCTAGTCAATCAGAGTGTATCATTTTGGAGGAGCTTAGTAATTTAGTACTCCCTTCATCCTAAAATAAGTGACGATGATTTAGTACAACTTATACTAAATCATCGACACTTATTTTGGGACCGGGAGAGTAGATGGTTATAAAATGTGTGTACCAATGAAGACCTCACATTTATCAGAAGAAAACAGATTAAAGAACATACATGCTCCCTACAATCCCAAATACTTAAGTTCTACTAGGAGCTTTAAGTTTGACTAATTCTATAGAAAAATATATCAACACCTACAATGCCAAAGTAGCTTCGTTGGATTCATCATAAAATATATTTTCAAATTATATATATACGGTGTTGTGGATGTACTAATTTTTTCTATAAGTTTGGTCAAACTTGAGTAAGTTTGACTTAAGACAAACCTAGAACTTCAAGTATTTTGGAACTAGTGATGCTTGACATACGTAAATATTTTAAGTGTTTTAACGGGTAGACATACGTGGAAGATTAGGATTGGGCTAGGATTACGTAAACTTTATTAAGTTTATGTAGGTGTAGGATTTTGTTTTGGAACGGAGTAGAGGCTTGGTCAACTAGACACTGACAAGACAATATGTAATATATTTGAGATGTTTTAGTACTACACCTAGTTGCATATACTTTTTTTACAAAAGGAGGATGACCCCGGGACCCTGCATCTGGGAAATGCAAGCAACCATTTTATCAATTATTCACAAAGACCTTACAAAATAATACATCAATATGTCTAAAGCCGTCATCTCGGTAACATCTGTTGCTACTCAGAAAGTGTGAGCCCAATACCCAAACCTCTCACCTAAGCCAAACATCTAAAGCCGAAGACCCCAACCAAGCCACATACGAGGTCTGGAGTACAATCTCGTCTGACGCACTTAGGTCATCGCCGATGTCTTCCATTGATCCATCTTCAAATCAAATACTGACACATCAACCTTGATAGGCCTGATGTCAAAGCCACCACGGCGCCAAACAACACCTCCTCCCTATGCGCGTCCATCATCGCACATCCGTCGCCGAGGCCCTGCCACGCCACACCGCCGAGACTCCACGTCATCGATGCGTCACATGGAACACCGTTCCACCGCAGATCCCATCCACTGGTCCCTCAAGCCTATGCATACCTCCAAGATTGAAGATTGATCCCAAAGGTCCATTACCGCCTCTATCAACCAATACCGACCGATTACCCTGATCAATGTCCCATTCAAAATCTGTGCTAAGGCCTATTTGACGAGACTTGCCCCTTGAGGGAGTCCTGGATCAGGGGGTGTCCGGATGGCCGGACTATGACCTTCGGCCGGACTCCCGGATTATGAAGATACAAGATTGAAGACTCCGTCCTGTGTCCGGATGGGACTTTCCTTGGCATGGAAGGCAAGCTTGGCGATACGATATGAAGATCTCCTCCCATTGTAACCGACTCTGTGTTACCCTAGCCCTCTCCGTTCTATATAAACCGTTGAGTTTTAGTCCGTAGGACGAACAACAATCATACCATAGATTAGCTTCTAGGGTTTAGCCTCTCTGATCTCGTGGTAGATCCACTCTTGTACTACCCATATCATCAATATTAATCAAGCAGGAGTAGGGTTTTACCTCCATCGAGAGGGCCCGAACCTGGGTAAAAACATCGTGTCCCTTGTCTCCTGTTACCATCCGCCTAGACGCACAGTTCGGGACCCCCTACCCGAGATCCGCCGGTTTTGACACCGACATTGGTGCTTTCATTGAGAGTTCCTCTGTGTCGTCGCCTTTAGGCCCGATGGCTTCTTTGATCATCAATCACGATGCGGGCCAGGGTGAGACCTTTCTCCCCGGACAGATCTTCGTATTCGGCGGCTTCGTACTGCGGGCCAACTCGTTTGGCCATCTGGAGCAGATCGAAAGCTACGCCCCTGGCCATCAGGTTAGGTTCGGAAGCTTAAATTACACGGGCGACATTCGCGGGGACTTGATCTTCGATGGATTCGAGCCATGGCCGAGCACGCCGCACTGTCACGATGGGCATGATTTAGCTCTGCCGCCGGACAACGCCCAGAGCGTCGCTCAGGTGCCCGCTCCGACCATTAGCTCGGAGCCTGCTGCGCTAGTCGGGGATGGACGGTTGGACGCCACCCCGGGAGCCGCAATCTCTACGGCAATAGAGCCGAATACCAGCCTAGTCCTTTACAGGGCCCGTGACTCCAAGGTGCCGGACTCCTCTCCGGACTCCGTATATTCCGCACCCCTTCCGATCGAACCCGATTGGGCTCCGATCATGGAGTTCACCGCCGCGGACGTCTTTCAGCACTCGCCCTTTGGCGACATCCTGAATTCACTAAAGTCTCTCTCTTTGTCAGGAGAGCCCTGGCCGGATTACGGTCAGCATGGTTGGGATGCGGTCGACGAAGAAATTCGAAACCCACCCACCACCCACTTGGTAGCCACTGTCGACGATCAAACCGACATGCTCGACTTCGACTCCGAAGACATCGACGGTATGGACGCCGATAAAGGAGACGAACAAGAACCAGCACCTATAGGGCATTGTAAAGCCGCCTCATCATACGATGTATACATGGTGGACACACCTAACAGAAATGACAACGAGGATCAAAAGGGCGCAACCAGGGATCGCTCCCTGGAAAAACAATCAAAGCGGCGGCGTAAGCGCAAGGCCAAGCCCCACCTCGACAAAGACCCAGCCATAGAGCAGGGTGAATCAACGGAAGACGAACATGCCATCGAGCAACCGTCCAAACAGGGCGGACAATCCGAACAACCCATCCCCGGGAAAGATAATAGTCCGGACGACCTCACACCGGACAAATTGCTGGAACATCAGAACCTCCACCAAAGGCTCGTTGCCACTGCACGTAGCCTGAAAAAGCAGAAGCGGAGGCTCAAAACAGCGGAAGATGCACTCAGGATCAGATGGGGCAAAGTACTCAATACCGCACACAAATACGGCAACAGTCGTCATACAAAGAGCTATCCGAAGCGGAAACTACTTCCGGAATTTGATGAAGAGGACATAAAGCCCCAGCAGTCAAAAAATAAGGAAGCCACAAGGCCGGATAGACGACCCCACGATCGATCTCAAGCAACGAAGGGCGCCGCACTCAATACGGCGCGCGACCCGTCCAAGAATTCGCATCAAAAAACTGGCCCAACCAGATCCATCTACGGGCCGAGAAAGCAAGCTCCAGTGGGCAATGCAATGCAAAAAATATCCGAACATCGCGGCACACCTAAATACAGGGGCGCCGCGCATCCCCTATGTTTCACCGATGAGGTGCTGGACCACGAATTTCCAGCGGGATTCAAGCCCGTAAACATAGAAGCATACGACGGAACAACAGACCCTGGAGTCTGGATCGAGGATTATATCCTCCACATACACATGGCCAGAGGAGATGACCTCCACGCCATAAAATACTTACCCCTTAAGCTCAAAGGGCCAGCCCGGCATTGGCTTAAAAGCCTTCCCGAAAACACCATGGGAAGTTGGGAAGCGCTCGAGGATGCTTTCCGGGCAAATTTTCAAGGGACCTATGTTCGACCTCCGGATGCAGATGATCTGAGTCATATAACGCAGCAGCCCGGAGAGTCAGCCCGGAAACTCTAGAACAGATTCCTCACTAAAAAGAATCAGATAGTCGACTGTCCGGACGCTGAGGCTCTAGCAGCTTTCAAACACAGTGTCCGAGACGAATGGCTCGCCAGACACCTCGGCCAAGAAAAGCCAAGAACAATGGCCGCATTA
This sequence comes from Triticum aestivum, assembly GCF_018294505.1. Classification (NCBI taxonomy): domain Eukaryota; kingdom Viridiplantae; phylum Streptophyta; class Magnoliopsida; order Poales; family Poaceae; genus Triticum; species Triticum aestivum. Next base: position 230,596,470 of record NC_057804.1, on the reverse strand, counting down.
ACAAGCCTCATGACCCGCTTTTGTGTAGGAGAAGACAGCTGGCTGGCAAGAAGCAGCACTAGCGACCCGAATACATCCGAACCCAGAGATGGGAACGGCAAACCGCGCCGTAACAAAGAACCGCGCCGGATAAAGGACAACAGCCCGATGAGCACAACAATAAATGCCGGATTCAAAAGCTCTCGGCAAAATCAGAAAAAGGCGCCCCCCAAAGATGACAGGGACGAGCTATCCAACCTCAGCAAACTCTTGGACACGATATGTCAAATCCACAGCACTCCTGGGAGACCTGCAAACCATACCCGCAGAGATTGTTGGGTCTTCAAGCAGTCCGGCAAACTCAACGCCAAAAGGGGCTCGACACACCAAGTGAGGATGACGACGCACCCCACAAGCAGAACACCGGAGAACAAAAGAAGTTCCCACAAGAAGTCAAGACAGTAAATTCACTTCAGATGACAAAAGGGAAAAACAGAACGGCGCTTACGAAGACACGCGCCGTACGGCCAGCCCCAGAGGAGCACCACCACTGGTTGTTACAACCAACCACCTTCGATCATCAGGATTACTCCAAAGGAGACCGAAACGCAGGCTGGACTGCCTTGGTCGTGAATCCGATTATTAACGGACTCCAATTTACAAAAGTCCTTATGGACGGTGGCAGTGACTTGAACCTGTTATACCAGGACACAATCCGCAAACTCGGGGTAAACCCAGCTATAATCCGCCATGGCAACACTTCCTTTCAAGGAGTCACGCCGGGTCCAGATACCCAAAGTATGGGTTCCCTTCCATTAGAAGTCACGTTCAGCTCACCCGACAACTTTCAAAGCGAAAAGCTAACATTCCACATCGCTCCATTCGTAAGTCGCTATCAAGCGCTACTGGGACGTGAAGCTTTCACCCGCTTTAATGCAATACCGCATTACGCATCCCTTACACTTAAAATGCCCGGCCCAAGGGGCATCATTTCATTACAGGGGAATATAAATTGACCCCCAAAGTACGGGAAAAGGTGCGGCCGCCTGGACAACCGCCCACTAATCCATCCCTACTATCCCAGACACAGCTCGACGAGTCCGGTGTAAACATGCTTAATAGCCGCATAACCCCGTACAAGGGCCTCCGCGTGTTCACACCAGGAGAGAATACGGCTCAATTCTTGCTCCAACTATATTTTGTTTATTTTAATATAGATTTCTTGCACGCTTATTTTTTACTAAGTTCCTCTCTTTCGCAGATGAACATCGTGCTACGCCCGTCCAGGATATGGCACAACGGAGACACAGGCGCATACGTGCAGCAGGGACCCGTTTCAAGGATTCTTTTCAGAGTAAGACCCTGTGTAAACCTTTTTTACTGTCTCTTGTTGACAACATCCCCCGGTTTTCTCTATAACCGAGGAGGAGGCTGGCGTCTTGGCATGTGGCCATGCCAGAATTTTTGCGCATACCTGGACACCAGGGGCTTTTTTACCAAGGGCTCTATTTCGGCCCGTCCTCATAAAGACCGAATACCTTAGGGAGTGTTCGGTGTCACGAGTTTGGCCCTATATGCATCAGCTCCAAATCATGTCTTTGGTCAAATGTTGGGTTTTACCGGCTCCTGTGTTTTGCTGCCTTACGTTCCGTCATATCGGCTAACGCGGCACCAGGAGAACTACTGCGATTGTGCCCCGGTTCGGCCAGGCGAGCACCTCAGTAGAGAAAGCCGAAAACTGACTGTCATGATATAGCGAGAGACTGGTCAACCACTCGATGACTTTCGGAATCTTTAGGATTCCTCCGCATTAACGAAGGGCCGCTTCCCGGTCAGGCACACTCGCGCCCCGAATTCGGGTGAGCGCGGTGCCCCTAGGGGCTATTCAGTAGCCCCACTGTCAAACTCCTATGGCTAAGTGAAAGTGATAAAGCATTATAGTCCGGTTGCCTAGTTCGCCGCGCCACCACCTCCTTTATAGGACCAAGATGTTGGATTAAGTGTGAAAAGGCGCCTTTTTGCGAACACCCCCGCATTCTATGCGCGGGGGCTGAAGCCAACGACTGCCATCTTTCAGGTTATATACAAATATATACATTAAACGGCCGCACAGGAGGCATCATAATTCTTGCAAGCACAAGTATAAAAAGCTTTTTCCATCAAAATATTCGTTTTACAAATAGTATCAGCTATTCGAACACAACATCCTTCGAGCACTGCGACTCTATTAAACGAGCGCCATGGAGAACTTCCTCAAAATAGTGCTTGGCAGGTACTCGGCTTTCGTCTGAATCCCGGGATGCAACAACACTGGCCTTCATATCCGCCCAGTATGTTTTGACACGGGCAAGAGCCATCTGTGCGCCCTCTATGCACGCCGACCTCTTCATTGCATCAGCATGCGGCACCGAACCAAGGAACTGCTGCACCAAGCCAAAATAACTCTTCGGCTCCGGCTTCTCCAGCCACAGATGACTCGCAACATACCTCATGGCGAGTCCAGATAACCTGTTCAGCTCCGCCCAGGCGGCCAAACGGTCGGATACCGAAAGTGGGCGTTCTGGATTGTGGAACTACGACCAGAAAAGCTCTTCCAATCCATGGTCACCTCGGCCGCGGAAGTGTTCGGTCGCGTCCGCCGCACTAGCTGCCAAATCCAGATAAGTGTTTTCCGCACTCCACTGCCGGTCTAACGGAGCATACTTGGGGTCTCCGAACTTCATCCGCAGCATATAGGGCTTTCCAGACGTGATATCTCCGGCCTGACGCAGCTCCTCCTTCATAGCTCTCATTGCAGAGCGAGTATCCTTGGCTTCGGCAGTGATCTTTTCAAGGTCCTTCTGAGACGCCCTATCTTCTTGTTCAAGAAATTTACAGCGGTCGGTAGCATCCTTCAATTTTATGGCCATTTCGGCTACCACCTTTTTGCTCTGGCAGTGAGCAGCCTGTTCGGCTTTTAGCTCTTCAGCCGCTTTAACGGCAGCCGCATCGCTTCTCCTTGCTTGCTCCTTGGCTCGGGCAAGTTCCACCCGAAGGTTCTCCACGGCAGCAGCACCATCTACATTAAGCACATATATATAAGGCCCGAGCATCGAGCTCCTATTACCAGGTGTCTTTGGAACATACCTTGTGCCTCGTCCAGCCGCTTATTTACAAGCGCGATGTCGGCATCTGCTACGTCAAGTTGCCGCTTTAGCTCGGCAGATTCATCAATCCGGGTAGCCACCGAACGCCTCGCCACCTTCATGGAAAAGGCGACATATTATACCTGGGGTTATGATCCTCTGTGCGCCGTCACTCTTGACGACACACAGAGTCTCAGGGGCTACTATTTATACAGGGCACGTTTAATATGCGGCTCTACCAAAAGATACAACTTTTTGCGTACCTCAAAGCCTGTTAGCAAACTCTTGGCAGCCTCGTACAATCCGCTTTCCGCGGATGAAACCCTTCCAATCACCGTATTCATCAACATACGGTGTTCTTCTGAGATGGACGCCCTACCAAGCAGATCCTTCAGCCCCTCCGACTGCGCACCAGAGGGTGCCGGACTAGCCTGACCACCTTTTTCAGGGTCCGGACTTGGGAAAACCCTCCGAGACGACACCTCGGGGTCGCCTGCCTCGTGAGACGGTGCAACAAGAGGAGGCGTTTCGCTCTCTATCATCTCCGGACGAAGATCCCCTGAAGATGAGCTCTGCTGAGAAGGGTTGAGATCCGAACTGCAAGGTAATGTTTCGGTCACTTTCCTCAGAAATAAGACAGGAGTGTCATTTATTATGGAACCCCTCCCTTCACTTACGTCTCGGGAGAGAGCGGGTCCCCTTTAGGGGGCGATTCGGCCGGGGCGTTCTCCGGTGCCGAACCCTCTGGTGAAGATTTCTTCCCCCGTTTTGAGGCCATCACCTCCGGGTCTTCAGAGGCAGTCCTTTTCTTTCCCTGGTCGGGGGAATTTTCGATTCTTCCCTTCCTAACAGCCTCCTTCGCGGAGGCAGTAGCTCCTTGGTTCCCCCCTTCGCCTTCCGCCAAAAGCGCGACCTCCAGCATCCTGGTTAGCATGGGATTCGGCGCGGTCTCGGGCAGGGGGGCTGGACACCTGATAAGCTTTGCCTTCACTATCCACTCCTGTTCAAAGGACAACTCTGTTAAGGGTAATTTTGTGATGAAAATACGGATGGTGTGTCCAAATACGGGGCTACTTACCTTAGCATCCGGGCGATTGCAGCTCAGACCTGCGTCCTCGGACAAATCCGGACACCTTGCTTGTGATCCGAAGAACAATTTGTACATCTCCACGGGTGTCGCACCCATGAAATGTTGGAGGACTCGCGGTCCCTCCGGATTAAATTCCCACAGGCGGAGAGGTCGACGTTTGCAGGGCAGTGTGCGGCGAATCAGCATGACTTGCGCCACTACGGTCAAATTGATATCTCTTTCTAGAAGATCTCGAATGCGGTCCTGCAGCAAGGGCACGTCTTTGGGCGGCCCCCAGATAAGTCCTTCATTAACCCATGACGCTAGCCGTGGTGGGGGACCCGAGCGAAAAGTAGGTGGCGCCACCCATGTGGTGCCCCTGGGGGCTGTGATGTAAAACCAGTCCCGTTGCCATAAGCCGAACTCCTCTTGAAAAGAGCCTTCGGGCCATGGAGCGTCGTCCATCTTGCTTATTATAGCTCCTCCGCACTCAGCGTGCTGCCCCTCGATCATCTTCGGTTCCACCTTGAAGGTTTTTAGCCACAATCCGAAGTGAGGAGTGATATGGAGGAAGGCCTCACACACGACAATGAATGATGAGATTTGGAGGATGGACTCCGGAGCTAAGTCGTGGAACTCCAGCCCGTAATAAAACATAAGCCCCCTCACGAAGGGATCAATCGGGAAGCCTAGCCCCCGAAGGAAGTGAGATGCGAACACCACGCTCTCACCGGGCTGGGGAGCGGGAATGGCCTGCCCTTGAGTAGGCAGCCTATGCGAGATTTCGCCGGTTAGATACCTGGCATCTCTCAGCTTTCGCAAATCTTCTTCCGTAACGGAGGAAGTCATCCATCGGCCTTGAAGGTCAGAGCCGGACATCGTCGAGGGTCCGAAGCGCCTAAAACTAGAGCTTTGGGTGTTGGAACTCAAAGCAAGGGGCGGATTCGATTGCATTGAGAAGAAGGGAGCCGAGCCTTGGTCCCTTTATAACGGAGTTGAATACCAAGAGCCCTCCCCGTAACCGTTTCAGACTCGCTTTCAATTAGGGAGTCATACCAAAGGCACAGTTGGGTTACCCACGCTCGTATTGATGAGAATCCCGGAATAAGGGGACACGATCTCTGCTTTGACAAGACGTGCCAAGGAAACCGCCTCGCTAAACACGCTGAGGTGGAACAGTAAAATGATTTGAATAAAGGCTTGGCCGTGACGTCACGCTACGGAATACGTCAGTAGATTAGATTTGTGCAGATATTATTCTCTCTATGGTGGCATGTGGAACTTATCTTTCAGAGTCGGACACTATCCTTGTGTTCAACATCATCTATGGAGTATTCGGAGAAGGAACCCGTCTTGCAATACCGAAGACAACTTGCGTGCCGGTCTCATTGTCATTGAAGCCTGGTTCAGGGGCTACTGAGGGAGTCCTGGATTAGGGGGTGTCCGGATGGCCAGACTATGACCTTCGGCCAGACTCCCAGACTATGAAGATACAAGATTGAAGACTCCGTCCCGTGTCCGGATGGGACTTTCCTTGGCGTGGAAGGCAAGCTTGGCGATACGATATGAAGATCTCCTCACATTGTAACTGACTCTGTGTAACCCTAGCCCTCTCCGGTGTCTATATAAACCGGAGAGTTTTAGTCTGTAGGACGAACAACAATGATACCATAGGCTATCTTCTAGGGTTTAGCCTCTCCGGTCTCGTGGTAGATCCAATCTTGTACTACCCATATCATCAATATTAATCAAGCAGGAGTAGGGTTTTACCTCCATCGAGAGGGCCCGAACCTGGGTAAAAACATCGTGTCCCTTGCCTCCTGTTACCATCCGCCTAGACGCACAGTTCGGGACCCCCTACCCGAGATCCGCCGGTTTTGACACCGACATTGGTGATTTCATTGAGAGTTCCTCTGTGTCGTCGCCTTTAGGATCGATGGATTCTTCGATCGTCAATCACGACGCGGTCCAGGGTGAGACCTATCTCCTCGGATAGATCTTCGTATTCGGCGGCTTCACACTACGGGCCAACTCGTCTGGCCATCTGGAGCAGATCGAAAGCTACGCCCCTGGCCATCAGGTCAAGTTTGGAAGCTTAAACTACACGGCCGACAACCACGGGGACTTGATCTTCGATGCATTCGAGCCATGGCCGAGCACGCCGCACTGTCACGATGGGCATGATTTAGCTCTGTCGCCGGACAATGCCCAGAGCATCGCTCAGGTGTCCGCTTCGACCATTAGCTCGGAGCCTACTGCGCTAGTCGGGGATGGAGCTGCAATCTCTACGGCGATAGAGCCAAATACCAACCTAGTCCTTTGCAGGGCCCGTGACTCTAAGGTGCCGGACTCCGTATATCACGCATGTCACATCCCCAGTTCAGGCCTTGCTTGTTTTTGCTTTAGCATCCATGCATCATGTTTAAATTTTTTATGAAACTTGAAATGGGGGCTGATAAACCCTAGCAGCTAATGAATTCAACTAGGGTCAAAATAAAATCTTTTTCAATAAACCTAAAATGCCCTCTGGAAATGTTCATGATTTCTCGTAAAGGTGAAAACCTCTGCCAAAAATGACGCACATATTTTTAGGCCATTCTGGATTTTTGAATTAAATCATTACTTATTGGCATTTGGGAATTTAAATACTATAATTTTTTTTTAAATGCTCAAATAATCCCAAACTGAAATGTTTACTGTAGGATATATTTCTAACAGTGGTCATGAGCAGTTGCATGATTTTTGGGATTGATTTTGGTATTTTAAATAAAGCCCAGAAGTTATAGAAAAATAGAAAACAAAAAAATTTAGAAAAGAGAGAGAGAGAGAGAACACTTACCTGAGCCTCACCTGTGCTGGCCCAGCCCACCTCTTCCTCTCTCCTACTGTCTTCAACCTCCTGCCAGTGGGCAGGAGGGCGTGTGGCCACCACGCGCCGGCACGCGCCCGAGCCACCTCCTGCTTCCGCCGCTTCTGGAGCCAGCCCCGAGTGCCATGCACTCCCCCTCGCCCCCCTGCACCTCTCCTTTCTCCCCCTGGACCCCATCCCTTCTTCTGTTTCTCCCTCCCACGAACGCCCGAGCGCGCTCGTCGCTGCTGTTCGCTGCCACGCGGCCACAGCCACCCCCCTTGCCCCTCTGCCGTCCCCAAGAGCTCCGGCCCGACCTCTTCTTCGTCTCCGCCGAGCTAAACGACGCCGGAGCGCCCCGCAGCACCGCCATCGCCATTGTCTTCGCCCTCTGCACCGACAGTCGTCGTCATCGATTTGCAGCAACCCGACCGCCCCGACCTCGCCGACGACGCCATCGGACGCGTTGTGAGCACCCGCATCGTCTCCCCCTTCTCCCCTAGTCGCGCCCGCCCTCTAGGCCGTAGCCCTGCCGTGGCCGAGCTTCCCCTGCCGCCGGCCATGTCGCCGCCGTCCCTGCAGCCGCTTGAACTCGATTAGGAGCGCGTCACCGCGCTCAGGAAGCCACCAGGAGCATAACGCACACGCTAACTTGCCTTCCCGTGCACCACAGCGCCAACCCCGCACTCACCCGACCTCCGGCCGCCGCCGAGGTCGACGCCGTGCTCAACTCCGGCCACCTCGCGGCCTCCCGTCCGTTCCTTTGGATGCGGACGAGCAAGAGCTCCTCCCTAGTGCCCTCAGCGCGGCAAACCACCGCAGGTAGCGCAATCCCGAGACGCGCCACCGTTGTTTTGCTCGCCGCCGGCGAAACTCCGGCGACTGGCGACGTGTCTATCGTTAGGATTAAACCCCCACTAATTACCACCTCACTGCCACTGACATGTGGGCCCGAGCCCCACTGACACTTTTAGTGAGAATTAAATTAGCACTAATAGTCTTTGTTAATTAGCTCTGTTTAATAGCCCTGCAGCTAACACACGGGTCCCACGCGACAGGTTTGACTCTGGTCAACCCTGTTGACTTGCTGACGTCACACAGGCGTCATGCTGACGCAGTAAAGCATTTCTGGAATTAAAATAAATCAGGAAATGATTTATAAATTTCAGAGCCCTGAGTAGGAATTGTTTGAGCCATGATGTGCCTACTCATTCATGCTTGTTTGTCATGCTTGCAACTGCTTAGAGTTGAGTCAGGACTGATTCATCAGGAATGAATTGGAAAGTGGTGAACATGTCCTACTGTGTATGCGTTAAGTGTGTGAACACGATTTGGTAAAGGTAGTGGTGAGAGGCCAGGTAGGAGTACATGGTGGGTTGTCTCATTGCAGCCGTCCTCAGGAACTGAGTTCTGTGTTTGTGATCCATGACCAGTTACTACCACACATTGGGTTCCGGTAACTCGGCCCCTCTCGGCTTATTAACCAACTTGATCTCTGTCCAGAAGTTGCAACTAGTTTCTGGTGTTTGTAGGTAGTGTTAGTAGTCTACCAAGTGGCACCCGGTACAGGTGGGCTTGGGACAGACTAGGCACAGTGGCCTGGTGTACCAAGTGGCACCCGGATGGTGGGCTTGGGAACCCTGCACACATCGTTTGGGGCTGTGAGCGACACCCCGGCCGGATCTCCTTGCGGATCGGACCCGAATAGGCGATAAACCTGGACGAGAGACTTGTGTCGTTAGTCAGGTCGTGGCCGACACCCTCGCTGGGCTTCCGCTTGAAGGTTGCCGAGTACATGTCGTGTAAACGGCAGTAAGTGGTGAGAGCGTGTGTGAAGAAGTACACCCCTGCAGGGTTAATATGATCTATTCGAATAGCCGTGTCCGCGGTAAAGGACTTCTGGGTTGCCTGTACAGTTCATAGACAAGTGAAAGTGGATACTCTAAAATACGCAAGATAAGCGTGAGTGCGATGGATGGTGTTCTCGTTGGGAGATGGGAGCGGATCCATAGAGGTGTATTGATATGGTGAATATGTGGACTCGTGTGCGCCACCTCAAAAGAGTTACTTGCAGTCATAGTTCAGGATAGCCACCGAGTCAAAGCTGGTTTGCTGCAGTTAAACCCCACCATCCCCTTATTGATAATGATGCATATGTAGTTAGATCTGATGTAAGTCTTGCTGGGTACATTTGTACTCACGTTTCTTAATTTATGTTTTTGCAGAGAGACTTCTGTCTCGCTAGTAGTACCGCGTGGACTTCGACGTTTAGCTTGTTACCTCTGCTACGATCTTGTGCCCTCGGCAAGATCTGGTAGATAGTCAGGCTTCTCAGCCTTTTTCATTTGTAGATGTCTGTAATCAGACATGTTAAGCTTCCGCTTGTGCTTGACTTGTGTGCTCTGAATGCTGGGTCATGAGACCCATGTTTGTAATATCTCGCTTCTCGGAGCCTATTGAATAAAATACTTGAGTTGTAGAGTCATGTTGTGATGCCATGTTGTATTTGCACATATCGAGCATATTGTGTGTATGTTATTGAAATGCTTGGTATGTGTGGGATCTTACTATCTAGTTGTTTATCCTTAGTAGCCTCTCTTACCGGGAAATGTCTCCTAGTGGTACTCAGACACTTAGGCTGGCCGGCATGTGTCCTTCTTCGTTCCTGTGTCTGTCCCCTCGGGGAAATGTCACGCGATGAATAAAGGAGTCCTGTTAGCCCGCTACAGCCCGGTTCACCGGAGTCCTGCTAGCCCAGTGCTACAGCCTGGATTCACTCGCTGATGACCGGCACGTTCGTTGTTGGGTCATGTATGCCTGTCCCTGTAAGTTAGTGCCACTTTGGGTTCACGACCAGCCATGTTAGCCCGGGTTCTTTGTCATATGGATGCTAGCGGCACTATCATATACGTGAGCCAAAAGGCGCAAATGGTCCCGGGCCAAGTAAGGTGGCACCCGTGGGAATACCGTGCGTGAGGCCGCAAAGTGATATGATGTGTTACATGCTAGATCGATGTGACTTAGGATCGGGGTCCCGACAACGCACCTCTTCCGATCGAACCCGATTGGGCTCCGATCATGGAGTTCACCGCCACGGACGTCTTTCAGCACTCACCCTTTGGCAATATCCTGAATTCACTAAAGTCTCTCTTTGTCAGGAGAACCCTGGCCAAACTACAATCAGCATGGTTGGGATACGGACGACGAAGAAATTCGAGGCCCACCCACCACCCACTTCATAGCCATGATCGACAATTTAACCGACATGCTCGACTTTGACTCCGAAGACATCGATGGTATGGACGCCGATGAAGGAGACGACCAAGAACCAGCACCTATAGGGAACTGGAAAGCCACCTCGTCATATGACATATACATGGTGGACACCCCCAAAGCAGGGGATGGCGAGGAAAAAATGGAGGATGACCCCTCCAAGAAGCAACCCAAGCACGGACGTCAGCGGCGCCGCTCTAAGTCGCGCCAAAGCAAAAACAGCAATTCCGGCACCGGAGATAACAACATGCCGGACAGTGCCAAAGACAACCCCCTCCAGCAAGATTCAGTGCAGGAGGACGAAGGAGCCAGCCCTCATGAGAGAGCGGCCGACAGAGAGGTTGAGGACGACAACAATATGCCTCCCTCCGAAGAAGAGGCAAGCCTCGGCGACGACGAATTCGTCGTGCCAGAGGATCCCGTCGAACAAGAGCATTTCAAAGGCAGGCTTATGGCCCCGGCAAGCAGCATCAAGAAAAAACAGCAGCAGCTTAGAGCTGACCAAGACTTGCTAGCCGCCAGATGGACCGAAGTCCTAGCGGCCGAAGAGTAAAAACTCGAACGCCCCTCCAAGAGCTACCCAAAGCGCAAGTTGCTACCCCAACTTGAGGAGGAAGCAACTAAACCTACATCACCAGCGTACGATGCGCCCGATCAGCCACCCCGTGGCCGCGATAGAGAGGCCTTCAGGCCCTCGACCCAAGCCGCACCCTGGCACCGCTCAAAAAATACCAGAGTACGGGGAGACGCAACAGACCTGCGAGACATATTGGAGAATAAGGCAAGGCAAACAAGATCGATCTACGGATCGCATGGGCGCCCGACTTCACGTGACGCTAGCCGTCACGCCAGACATGATAAGTACGGCCAGGCCAAATACAACAGACCAAGCTCATCCGAGCTGCGTCGTGATATAGTCCAGTACAGGGGCGCCGCACACCCACTATGCTTCACAACCGTAGTAATGGATCATCAAATCCCCGAGGGCTTTAAACCCGTAAACATTGAATCATACGATGGCACAACAGATCCTGCGGTATGGATCGAGGATTATCTCCTTCATATCCACATGGCCCGTGGTGATGATCTACACGCCATCAAATACCTCCCGCTCAAGCTTAAAGGACCAGCTCGACATTGGCTTAACAGCCTGCCAGCAGAGTCAATTAGTTGTTGGGAGGACCTGGAATCCGCATTCCTTGACAACTTCCAGGGCACTTATGTGCGACCACCAGACGCCGATGACCTAAGCCACATAATCCAGCAGCCAGAGGAATTGGCCAGACAATTCTGGACACGGTTCCTAACCAAGAAAAAACAAATAGTTGACTGTCCGGACGTCGAGGCCCTTGTAACCTTCAGGCACAACAGCCGAGACGAATGGCTTGCCCGGCACCTAGGACAGGAAAAGCCGAAATCTATGGCAGCCCTCACGACACTCATGACCCGCTTTTGTGCGGGAGAAGACAGCTGGCTAGCTCGTAGCAATAACATGACCAAGAGCCCTGGCAATTCGGATACCAAGGACAACAACGGCAGGTCACGTCGCAACAAGCATAAGCGCCACATTAACGGCGACAATACTGAAGATACGGCAGTCAATGCCGGATTCAGAGGCTCTAAACCCGATCAGCGGAAGAAGCCATTCAAAAGAAACCCTCCGGGCCCATCCAACTTAGACCGGATACTTGATCGCTCGTGCCAGATACTTGGCACCCCCGAACAGCCAGCCAAGCACACCAACAGGGATTGTTGGGTGTTCAAGCAGGCAGGCAAGTTAAGTGCTAAAACCAGAGACAAGGGGATGCATAGCAATGACGAGGAGGAGCCCCGGCCGCCGAACAACAGAGGACAGAAGGGATTCCCCTCGCAAGTTTGGATGGTGAACATGATATATGCAACCCACATCCCCAAAACAGAGCGGAAGCGTGCTCTCAAGGATGTGTATGCGTTGGAGCCAGTCGCCCCAAAGTTCAACCCGTGGTCCTCCTGCCCGATCACTTTTGATCGAAGGGACCACCCCACTAGCATCTGTCACGGAGGATTCGCCGCACTGGTCCTAGACCCAATTATCGACAGATTTCACCTCACCAGAGTCCTAATGGACGGCGGCAGTAGCCTGAACATGCTTTATCAGGATACAGTGCGAAAAATTTGCATCGATCCCTCAAGGATTAAACCCACAAAGACAACCTTCAAAGGCGTCATACCAGGTGTAGAAGCCAGCTGTACAGGCTCGGTTACACTCAAAGTGGTCTTCGGATCCTCGGATAATTTCTGAAGCGAAGAGTTAATCTTCGACATAGCCCCATTCCGCAGTGGCTATCATGCCCTGCTCGGACGAACCTCATTCGCAAAATTCAACGCGCTACCGCACTACGCATATCTCAAGCTCAAGATGCCAGGACCTCGCGGAGACATCAATGTCCAAATCAAAATCTGCGCTATGGCCTATTTGATGAGACTTGCCCCAGTAGCTCAACGTGTGATTAATAGGAGCCAATCGGCCTTTCTCAAAGGCCGCAACATCCTTGAGGGTCCAGTAATGCTTCAAGAAATTGTCCACGAGCTCAAATGTACTAAGCAGCAGGTTGTGCTCCTCAAACTAGATTCTGAGAAAGCCTAGGATTGAGTGAACTGGAAGTTCATCCGTGAGGTCCTGATTCGGAAGGGATTTGAATCAGGTTTTGTCCATCGCATCACGCATCTGTCTTGGGGGGCCAAACTATTGTGTCAATCAACAGAAAAGTAGGGAACTTCTTTCGCAACAATCGTGACCCAATTTCCTATCCCCCCTTTTTCCTTTTCAAATTACAATTCAACAGAGCAATCAAAATCATTAGTCAAATCCAATTACAGTTACAAATCTATTTACCATACCCCTCACACTCACATCCTTCTTCTCTTCTGTCTGAAACCAAAAGGAGCAATGGAAGGTCCCTCCAGTAGTTACACAAGTTAACACAACCAAACTATCAAACAGCTGGAGACATGTTCCCAAAACATTTCACCATGAAACAACAAGTCAAAATCAGTGCTATGTAATCTGTATGTAGTATTTCTAGGAGCTCAGGTTAAGCATGACATCCTTCTCCTTTGCTGATGCAGGGGAGCTCTCCGTACCGGCCTGGAAAGAAGACTCTCCCTTGGCCGAGGCCAAGGCGCCGATGCTGCCGTTGAATCGATGTTGTTACTGCTTACGTTGATCTGATCAGATTTGACAGACAAGTATTTCAGCCTAGGCTCACCGGATGAGAATGCCACTGACCTAGCCTTGGATGCCGAGTGGTTGAACGATAGGCTCCCACTGGGCTTAGATGAGTACGTGTTCACTTATTTTGTCAACCTCGGTTTACAGATGGAATGGCTTGCCGCGTCGTGTCTCTAACGGCTGCACACTATTGCAGACATGAAGTGAGGGACTGATCCATGATGGGTCATCCTGCTCTTGCCCCTTTGTGAGGGCTAGGATTTGGAATTCATCATTGATTTCGAATCTCGAGCTACAATGGAGGATTACAAGGAGGAGAGGGGATCGTCTTCCTCAGAGAGAGGGATACACATGCGACATACACTGGCATCTAGCCGTTTCCGCCTTCCTACCTGTCTCACCACACATCACGCATATATGTATTACATCTTTACTTGGCCCACTCCGGCCCAGCCAGCTGAGCGGGTAGGCGAGGCTGCCGCTTGGGCCCGTCCATAGCTTGAACACCATCTTCGCGCTTCTCCTGCTCGCTGACAATCCCTCCCGCCTTAGATGCGGCTTGACCCCAAGCCAGTGCATGAGGAAACTTCTGGCGTAGTGTCACTTTATCTTCCCAAATGGCCATTTCTCTAGGAGCATCACTCCATTTGACTAGGACTTGGATCAATGAATTAGCACCCCGGCGAACAACTCGTTGCTGAAGAATTTCTTCCGGATACTAAAACTGATTATCGGGAGCAGGAAGTAAGGGAAGCACCTAACATCTTAGAGCGAGAACTTTACGGAGAAGTGAAAGATGGAAGACTGGATGTACACGGCTGGTTGGAGGAAGATCTAGTCTATAAGCCACCTCACCCACATGTTCCACCACTTCATAGGGGCCATAGAACTTGAAAGCAAGTTTGTGGTTAGCGCGCGGTGTAACCGAAGACTGAAGATATGGTTGAAGTTTCAGAAAAACTGCGTCGCCCACATCAAACACACGTTCAGTGTGGTTCTTATCATCCTGGACTTTCATGCGCTGTTAGGCTCTCAATAGATGTTGTCTGATATAAGCAAACACCACTTTGCGGTCATCCAGCCACTGCTGCACATCCACTGACTGAATCAGTTCAACTGGAGAAATAGCAAAATGACGAGGCGCATGCCCATATATGATGTCAAAGGGAGTAGTACCTATGGTAGAATGCCAGTTGGTATTGTACCAAAACTCATAGAGAGGGATCCACTTAGCCCATTTAGTGGGATGAGCACTGACAAAGCATCACAAGAAGCATTTCACTTGTTGATTAACTCGTTCAGTCTGTCCATCAGACTGTGGGTGACGAGCAGAGCTCATTCGAAGCAGAGTACCATACTTAGAAAACAGCTCTTGCCAGAAAACACTAGTGAATATGCGGTCTCTGTCCGAAACAATAGACTATGGCATCCATGTAAATGATATACTAAATTGAGAAAGGTTTCAGCAACTACTTCTGTCGTGAATGGGTGATGCATGGGAACAAAATGGCCATATTTGGAAAATTTATCAATGACCACAAATTGGCAATTGAACTGACCAGATGCTAGTAATCCTTTGAAAAATCGATTGTAACCATGTCCCAAGGGAGTTTAGGGACAGGTAATGGCTGCAACAAGCCAGGGTAGGGCACACGTTCTGGTTTTCTTGCTGACAAATCAAAAATGCTGCACATAATGTTTGATAAACCCCCTCATATGTTTCCAACGAAATAGTTGTCTGACACGATGATAAGTAACTGGAAAGCCTGAATGTCCTCCAATAGGGCTATCATGAAAAGCAAATACAATCTGCTAATGTAACTCTGGAGCATTACCCACCCAAACACAGTTATTAGTACGGAGAACAGCAACTGTCAAAGTAAACTTACTATCAACAGAGGGACTAGTGGACAACTTCTGGAGTAATTCAGTGCAAAATTTATCACCAACATAGCTCTGTATAATATCTTCAAGCCAAGCAGGCTGGGCTGAAGAGACAAGATGTAGCTCAGGTAGCATATCACAAGATGTGTGTGGTTTTTTGGACAGAGAGTCTGCTGCACTGTTTTCAACCCCCTTTTTGTAACAGATGTTTTATTTAAGGCCCAAGATTTTTGTGAGGGCTTTCTGTTGCCATTTTTTGTGCAAACGCTATTCTGAAAGACTAGCCAAACTCCGTTGATCAGTACGAATTATAGATTCTGAAACCTGCAAGTACTACCTCCAGTGGTCAACAACTAACAGGATTGCTAAGTATTCCTTTTCATACACACAGAGAGTTTGATTCCTGGGGCCCAGAGCCTTGCTAACATAAGCCAATGGGTGTCCATTCTCCATAAGCACTGCCCCAATACCCACATCACAAGCATTTGTCTCGATCACAAAAGTGGATGAGAAATCAGGTAGGGCCAAAACAGGGGCTATCACTAAAGCCTGCTTAAGCACTGCAAAAGCTTGTTGCTCATTTGCTGTCCAGTGAAATGGCACTCTCTTTTTCAGCAAATTGGTCAAGGGTTTTCTCACAATGCCATAATGACGAATAAATTTCCTATGATAGCCATCTAGACCTAGAAATCCTCTAACCTCTTTCGCAGATTCAGGAACAGGCCAATCCTGAATAGTAGAAATCTTTGTTGGGTCAGTAGAAACCCCTTGTCCATTGATAATGTGCCCCAAATAAGAAATTTCTATCTGAGCAAAATAACATTTAGATAGTTTAACTTGACACTGATGTTGCAACAACAACTTCGACACTTCTGCCAAGTGTTGTAAATGCAAAGCATAGGAAGCACTAAAGACCAATATGTCATCAAAGAAAATATCTGTATTTTTCCTCAGGCAAGGTGAAAAAGTGTCATTCATAGCAAACTGGAAAGTGTTAGGTCCACCAGTTAATCCTTGTGAGAGAACCAAAAACTTAAAATGGCCAAAATGAGTCTGAAATGCAGTTTTATGTTCCTCTCCAGGGGATAATCTTATCTGTTTATATCCAGATCTCAAATCAAGTTTCGAAAACCAAAAACAGGCTGCAAGTTCATCCAAAAACTCATCAATGATTGGGATATGAAATTCTCTTTTGACAGTAATTGCATTCAAGTTTCTGTAGTCAAACACTGGTCTCCATGTTTTATCTTTCTTTTGAACTAAAAGCATGGGAGAGGAAAAGGCACTGTTGCTGTGTCTGATGATACGAGATTGCAACATTTCAGTCACTTGCTGTCGGCGTTCTGGGAATGGGGGTCCCCAGACTTTCCTACCTGCGGCATGCAGCGTGGCTCAGCCAGTGGCCCAGTACGTCCCATCTTCATCAACCAAAGCTCAACACCCTCGCAAGGGGCCAAGCCTCGCAGGGCGAACGACGCAAGGCCTCCTCAGTGGCAGCCTCACCAGGCAGGCTCATGAGGAGGCAGAGAGATCAAGGCAAGGGGTACCTCGCGAGGTTCCCATGACACAAGCCATGATGATAAAGACCAGGCGGGCGCCAGCCTGCGTAGTGTCCTCGTTTCCTCTTTGGTGCAAAGGGGTCAAGCGCAGGCGTGGAGTACCGAAGCATCAGGCAAAGACTTCCATATCGGTGCAAAGAGACCAAGACCAGCAGGACGGTAGGACGGAGGTCGCCGTGGAGCCCAAGACGACGTCTTCACTAGTGCCTTTTGCAGTCGAAGTCCACCTTTAGTCAGGATAGCTTGTACTAGCTGCCCCCTTTCAAAATTGCCGTTGTTGGGTCCCTTCCCACTCAATATTTGGGAAGAGGACCAGGGCCTCTATAAATAGGGCTAGCCACCACAGTAGAAGGCAATCTCATCTAGAGCCAAGAGAGACGGATCGACTCCTCTCCAAACACACCACCACAAGAACACCTCTCCTCGCGAGGCTGTTCTTCCTCTGTACTGTTCATCATCAGCCCAGGAAGTAATCCACCACACCACACACTGGATTAGGGTATTCCGCCACAACGATGGCCCGAACCAATATAAACCTCGTGTCTCTTGTGTTGTTCATCGTGCTAGCTTAGAAATCGCGGCGAGGTTGTGGGCGTGTTTCAGTAGGGAGAATATCTTCATGCGCACCCCAGAGTTCGAACCTTAAGGGTTTTGCCGGAACCTGATATCCAACATTTGGCGCAGCAGTTAGGGGTGCGCTGAAGTCTTCTTTCCACTTACTTGCGTCCCATCGCTTCGTCGCATCCATGGCAAACGCTCGCCGAGCTCGCGCCGAGCGTCGGGATGCTTTTTCCGCCCGTGTTGCCCAGACGGCTCCCATCGGTGGGCCTCCTCGTCGTTCTCCATCGCCTGCCGCCGACACCGCCACTGGCCCGGCGGGGAATGAGCAGCAAGCATATTTGCTGCATCCCTCGGTGCGGCGGGAAGGCCGCACCGCCACTCCGTCGCTAACCCCAGTTGGTTCATCTTCTCACGCTCATCGCGCCCCCACGGACGCTCAGGCCGCATTGCTCCTGGCACGTGAGCTCCTGCACTACCGCCCCATCGACGACCTCTATGAAGTGTGGCTAGCTCGCATCACCAAGCTCGTCAGCGCCGCAGGGGGCTCTCCCGCGCCGTCCCGCTCGCTGCCTCGCCCTCCATCATGCATGGGTGACGCGGCTTAGGGAGTGCCTCCGCCACCTCCTCCCCTAGAAGGCGCCCTGGCTCGGAGCGCGGCTCCTGGATGTGACCCACCGCGTCCGGCACCCGCGCATCAAGAAAGAAGCTACCAAGAAATCCCTCGGCCTCAAGAAGGCGCTCAGTGCTCCCTGCACCAGCACGACAGGACCGCATCCCCGCACCAGCATGCCAAGACCCTGTGCTACCCCTCGCGGCGGCGCGCGGGAACCATCAAGAGCAAGCCCCGCGTATGCAAAGGTCTCTGGTGGCCACCGCAGGTTGCCGTGCCTTCACCACCGAGCTGCGTAGCGTCACCTGGCCGGGCAAGTTCAAGCCGGATCTGCCTCCTCGCTATTGCGGTACTACCGACCCCATGGAGTTCCTGTGGAGACGAGAAGGTCATGGCAAACTGGTTTCCAATGGCGCTCAAGGACGGCGCCCGCACCTGGCTCCTGAACCTGCCTCCCGGCTCAATCTCCTCTTGGGACGAGATGCGTAGCCACTTCATCGCCAACTTCCAGGGCACTCGTGACCGCCCTCCGGGCGTCGGTGACCTGCGCTGCATCAAGCAGCAGCCTGGAGAGACCCTGCAGAAATACATCCAGCATTTCAACAACGCTCGCCTCAAGATCCCCAAGGTGACGGACGAGGCCATCATCTCAGTGTTCTTCGATGCCGTCCGCAATGTCAAGATGAAGGAGGAGCTCCTCATTCACGAGGATCTGTGCACGTCTTTGGAGGTGTTCAACCTGGCGACCAAGTGCGCAATAGCTGAGGAGGGGCGCCCCTCCCTCCTCGAGCTTCTAGCTGCTGACCCGGAAGAGAAGAAGGCCAAGGTTAAGGACATGAAGCGCAAAGGAGCAGTCGTGCTTGCAGTAAAACCAGACATGAAGCGTGACAGGGACCAGCCGGAGTCTTCCAAGGGCAGCCGACCGTTCTGCGCCTACCACAACCTCCACACCCACAACACCAACGAATGCCAGGAGCTCAGGGCCGTTCGAGAAGGACGCTTCGGTCGTCGCCCCGAGCACAACGCCCGGGGCTATGGCCGAGGAGGAGGACGAGGCAGAGGACGATGGGACGACCGAGGCCCTCGCCGGGAGTGGCGTGACCGACCTCGCGAGGATCGCTGGCAGGACCAGCCATGTGAGGGAGCCTGGAGGGATCATCCTCGCGAGGACCGCCTGCAGGGCAATATAGGCCTTCCTCCTCTGCTGCCACCACCAAGAAGGAATAACGACCACCACCAAGATGAGGGGGCTGGGGGCTTCCAGGAGCCACGTGCTATCGCTTGCATCTTGGGCGGAGCTCAGGCCCCAACCGCTCAGTGCATCTTCAAGCAGTTTGCTCATGTGGTGAATGCAGTCCTCCCCAAGCTTGAGGCCACACGCCCGCTCAGGTGGTCCATGTGCGCCATCACTTTCAGCTCAGCAGATCAACTAAAGTGTGCGGCTACCGCTGGCGTCCTCCCGATGATTTGTTCCCCGGTCATCAGCAACGTGCAAGTTACTAGGAACCTCATCAATGGCGGTGCAGGGCTCAACGTTCTGTCCGTCGAGATGTTCAACAACCTTCAAGTGCCATATGATAACCTTTAGCCTACCAAGCCTTTCTCAGGAGTTACTGACGGTGCCACCACCCCGATAGGGTAGGTCCGCCTCCATGTCACTTTCGTGCAGCGCAACAACTACCACACCGAGCTCATCAACTTCGACGTCGCCCACATCCGCCTGCCATACAATGCCATCCTCGGGTATCCAGCCCTGGCCAAGTTCACGGTAGTAACCCACCATGGCTACAATGTCCTCAAGATGCCAGGAAGCGGCGGAATCATCATGGTCCCCTGCGAAGAGAAGGATGTGGTGTGCTCCCTCGAGCACGCCTTCCAAGCTGCATCAATTGAGGACCCAGACAGGGGGCAAGAATCCTCCTTAGGTAGTCCCCAAGAAGAAGAAGGCATCGCCAAGCTCAAGGCCTCAGGAGGTTGGCATCTCAGGAGGTGTAGCATCAGGATCTGCCCCATGCAAGGGGCGCCTCCTTCCATCGAACAGGAAGGCGCGCTCGGCGCCCTCCTCGGGCAGGGCTCGGGGGATCTCTTGTGGAGGGCCTCCGACTTCGCCAAGATCACAAAGGAGGCGCTCGGGTACCATTTGGAGGCGTGCTTCACGGCACGTTTCCCTCTGGAAGTCTCAGGGCATGGAAAGCCCAACCCTCAAGAGTTAATCACCAAGGCCACTCACGAGCTTCAGGAAGCAAGAGTCATACGTGGCGACTGCCGTTTGCCTGGCATAGATCCCCATCCGGGCGAGGATGGCGGACTGCGTGTCTGCATCGACGTCCTAGGGCTCAACCGAGCCGCATCTCAGGAGCGTCTCTGGCCTTCCCGCGTCGGGTGTTGCGAGGGTCCACTGCACAGCTACCTTCGCATGCGTTTCGGCCTTCCGAACATGGCTGCCACCCCACCAGCATCATCTGCATAGCATTCTGGTGGCTTAGGAGGCCATGCATCACGCAGTCCTAGCAGAGATGGAGATCGTCCTCGAGGAACCGCCTGGACCCCCAGAGCCTCCCGAGGCTCAGGGCTCCGGTGGCTCGTCAGGATCGGCCTCTTCACCGCACATCTTCAGCTACTCCAACACCCCTTCTACAATGGCACCAGGTGACATCTTTCGAGTTCATTTCTGCTGGGAGCGTCCTTAGGGCTGCATCATTCCCAGGCCGCATGGGTCCGTCCCTGCGGCATGTATCCCTTTTGCTTATGTCTTTAGTTTACCTTGATGGGGGCGCCCCTCGGGCTGCATCATCCCCAAGCCGCTCGGGCCAGTCCCAGTGGCATGTATCCTTTCTGCGTTTATCTAAGCTAATCTGCCTGTCATGCTCAACCTGCCTGTGATTATCGCCTGCTCTATTGACATCTACCTTTGGAGCTGCTCGCGCTGGCATGGTGCTTGCACATGGGACTGTCCCTACAATGTCGACAAATCTGAGTGGTCGAGCTCTGACCCGCGGGAGCCCCGCAAGCGTCACCTTACCAGGCCCTCAGTGCAATCACCTCTCTCTTGGAGCAACCAAAGGCCGGCCGGCAACCATAATGGCAACTCGTGCTTTTCTCATGTTGGTTTACAGGAACCCCCTGAGGTCTACAGCAGGTGGTACCACGAGCTCTCTCTCTTTCCCACGCGATATGCTTGCGCGTTAAAAGGGGGGCTCCTGAGCATCGTGACTCAGGAGCTCTTACTGGTTCTCCAGCCCTCACCCCCTGGACTTGTCCATGGCATCGCGACCTGGCATACCAGCGGCGGCTGAGCTCGCTCGAGGACCGGGACCTGAGGACGTAGAGCACAAAGGAAAGTGTGGGGAAGAGAAGGGAAGCTCGCGAGGGCCTAACCCAGCTACATCCTAGCTGCCGACGTGCAAGTCCGGCGTGACTCGGAGGAGCGACTCCCTATTACCAAGATAAGTTTCACGCTTGGAACAGCTAATTGATGAAGCACCGAATCTCCACTTAATGCAGCATTGTGACTGCAATGTTGCCTTCCTTTCTCACCTTTCAGCGGTTGCTTGCACGGTAAAGGGGACCTCTTACTGGACCTCGGGCCGCTCACCTCCTGGCCTTGACCACAGCATTGCGACTTGGCATACCAGCGACGGCTGAAGCCTGCCTGGGGACCGGGACTTGCAGGCGTACAACACAAAAACCTTCGCGAGGTTTGAAAGGGGGAACCGAGCTGGGGCAGGGCAAGCATTCACACAATTTCATAATAAGGATTGCATAAACAAAAGACATCGCGGACCCTTTACATGCCCCCATGGGGTGTTTTCTCGAATCCTAAGGAGCCCAAACTACACGTGCCTCCATGGCCGACGCCATCATCAACAATGGGCAACGGGAGGCCGGCACCAACCCCATCCAGATCAGCTGCGGCGACGGCCTTATGCAGCCGCCTTGCTCCGGGCACGGCGCGAGCTCGAGGGCACGTAACTGTCGTCGCTCGTCTCTAGAGTCACGAAGAGCTCGGGAGAGTCGCTGGACTCCCAAGCATAACCACTGCTGCCGGAGGAGCCATCGGGGAAGCGGACGGCGGGCCTAGCCCCTGCCATGTCCATGTCCCGGCCGCCTCCCCTGGGGTAGCAATCCAGGTGGCAGCCTTCCATGTTGAAGACCTTGAAGAGCAGCAGGGAGGTGCCATTGTATTCAAATTGAATCATGAGGGCACCCCCCGTTCTGTAGACCCGGGCAACCTCGCCCCAGCCTTGGGTCATGAAGACCTTGCTCGGAGCGACAACCTCAACCTCCACTCCGATTGCCGGGGCGCCACAGTCGGCATGCTGCAGCCAAAGCTCGAGAGGCCCCCTCGGCAGCATCTCAGTGGCGAAGAATGAAGGGAAGTGGATCCAGGTGTTTGGAGGCATTGCAGCATGAAGCACGAGCTCGCGAGAGGAGTCCATAGTGTGGACTCCAGGAGCAATGGCGCATGCCGCCATGGCTCGTCGATCCCGTCTGTGGCGTGGGCGGCGTCGCTCGCTGTCCCTTTCTCCAGGGCCCTCGGCCTGGGCGTACAGGGGTAGCGGGAACCCAGGAGGCGGCCGCTCGCACCAAGGCCTCGTCATCTCCGGGCTCGCAACCTCGTCGAGGCGGCATGGGACCGGCCGTTTCTTCGGCGGGAGCGGGTCAGTCCCCTCCCGGGGGGCCTTTCCGTTCTCTTCGGCTGAGAACCTACGGATTAGTGCTATTGGCATAGAGAATGGAGGTGGAGCAAGGGAGAAGAAGCCGACGACGGGGACACTCGCCTCTCTATACTTATAGTCCTAGGGAGGCCAACCGTCGACCTCCACGATCGCCGGTAATGATGACTCTTTTTGCTGTAGCAAGGACTCATTGAATCGTGCAGTTGCCGAGGCAGCATGGGGAAGCGGAGATGGCCATGTCCAATCAATCGCCACGCGGTGACCAAGGCTGCAGGCTGTTGGGGCCTGCGGCGCTCCGCACTTGCCCTTTGGCTTTGCCGCTAAGACAAGTCCAAGCATGCCTTGTGCCCATGGGCTACTGTCGGCGTTCTGCGAACGGGGGTCCCCAGACATGCCTGCCTGCGGCCTGCAGCGTGGCTCAGCCAGCGGCCCAGTATGGCATGTCTTCATCAACCAAAGTTAAATACCCTCGCGAGGGGCAAGCCTCACGGGACGGACAACGCGAGGCCTCCTCAGGGGCAGCCCCACCAGGCAGGCTCGTGAGGTTCCCATGACGCAAGCCATGACGATCAAGACCAGGCGGGCGCCAGCCTGCGCAGTGTCCTTGTTTCCTCTTTGGTGCAAAGGGGGCAAGCGTAGTCGTGGAGTACCGAGGCATCAGGCAAAGGTTTCTATATCGGTGCAAGGAGACCAAGACCAGCAGGACGGCAGGACGGAGGTCACCGTGGAGCCCAAGACGACGTCATCACCAGTGCCTTTTGCAGTTGAAGACCACCTTTAGTCAGGATGGCTTGTATTAGTTGTCCCCTTTCAAAATGGCTGTTGTTGGCTCCATTCCCGCTCAATATGTGGGAAGAGGACCAGGGCCTCTATTAATAGGGCTGGCCACCACAGTAGAAGGCAATCTCATCTAGAACCAAGAGAGACGGATCGACTCCTCTCCAAACACACCACCACTAGAATACCTCTCCTCGCGAGGCTGTTCTTCCTCTGTACTGTTCATCATCAGCCCAGGAGGCAATCCACCACACCACACACTGGATTAGGGTATTACACCACAACGGTGGCCCGAACCAGTATAAACCTCGTGTCTCTTGTGTTATTTATCTTGCTAGCTTAGAAATCGCGGCGAGGTTGTGGGTGTGTTTCGGTAGGGAGAAGATCTTCGTGCGCACCCCAGAGTTCGAACCTTAAGGGTTTTGCCGGAACCCGATATCCGACACTTTCTTCTCTATTTTATCCTTCAAAGCTGGGGCAAGTCTATATGGCCTAATAGACACTGGTTGTGCTCCAGGAATGAGATGGATAGTATGATCATACTTCCTTCTTGGGGGCAAACCTTTTGGAGCTTCAAATACATGAGCAAACTGAGTCCACAATTCCTTAATCTCAACAGGAAGGTCAAGCTGTTCTGAAACTTCAGACATTGATAATGCAGAAACTTCTATGACACCACAATATTGAAGAGCAGCATCTTGTCCTAGCAAAGTGACCATAGAACCATACAACTAGAAAGATAGCCACTGTTCTGCCTAATCAACCTCCATAGGACTGTGAGCAGTAAGCCAATCAAGGCCTAAAATGCTATCACAGGAACCCAAGAGAAAGACTTTGAAATTGGTCATAAAAGTATGTTCATCATAACTCCAACAACCCTGTTGTAACTGTTGTGTACAAGGAATTAAACCTCCATTAGCGACCATAAGCATGTGAACTAGAATGTGAGAAACTCCTTGGAGTTTGGAAGCAACAGCGCAATCTACAAAAGAATGAATACTGCAAGAGTCTACTAAGAAAATCAAAGTCAGACCCTGCATCTTAACTTTTAATTTCATTGTAGAAACTATTGGGACTGATGTGTCTCCCATTGCTGTAGCTCACAGAGAAATAGCATTAGCTTCACCAATGAATTCTTCTTTTGTATCACTGAATTTAGATGGCATATTCTGAACATAGCCCAGCATCTCTTGCACTACATGCAACTGCACTTCCTGCTTGCACTTATGCTCCCTAGCCCAACATTCGCCACAGGGGAAACAAACGCCCTTGGATTTCCTATAAGCACGCAATGCTGCCCAACGATCATCAACAGGAGCAGTTGAATGAATGACATCAGTATTCTTCCTGTCATCGAGTGTTTTGGAACCAAAACCAATGTGATACACATGAGAGGAGCTTGGCGGCACAGAACGCTTGGTATTGACAGTAACAACATGTTGAACTAGAGAAGAGTCACCCAATTCTTCAGACAAAAGTGCAAGGGCATATGCTGAATCCAAATCAGTGGGTTGTTGAATCCCAACCAATAAGTGAACTGACAGAACCAATCCTTCCATGAACCTTGTAACATAATGAATGATACTAGGATTTGGTTCATATGCTGTCAGTTGATCATACAACTCAGAGAAACGTTCAACGTAATCCTCAACAGAGCTAGTCTGACGTATGTGGAACATCTGACGAACCAGGTTCTGGTGTTTGTTTCATCCAAAACGAGATTGCAACAGTGTGCAGAATTCAGACCAATTGACATTGGGGCACGACGCTGAACAGATTCAAGCCAACGTGCTGCAGGACCATCAAATTGAGCTGAAGCAAACGATATCCACTGATTCAATGGAATACCCCACAATTTGAAATAATCTATGCAACGTGATGGCCATAGGTTGGGATTAGAGCCATCAAAACACGCTAACTCCATTCGGGGACCAAAATTCAGAGCATCAGGCAACAAGGAACGCAAATTTTCAGGGGCTGGAATCAACTGCCTCGATTGAACTGCCTCTGGAGGTACACCTCTGGCTGAGGGTGGGACGTACCTTGGGCCCGAATTCCTCTGCTCTAGATCTGGCATGAACCTCTCCAATCCGCTCGAACCCCCGCTAGTTGCTGCTGGTTGCGTCTCCCTTGGAGACACCGGAACTGATGGAGGCGACAAATTGGCCTCAATATCACCACGGAGTTTGTCGAGGTCGACACTGATGGCGAGCTTGACATCGTCGATGCGCCCTGACAGCTGCTCCAACTTGGTGAAGGCGATGACTAGCTCCTCGTTGCAATCTTACGAGGACTTGGTGAGGGCGTCGTCGAAATCCGCACGAAGGAGCTCATAGATCGCGCGAGTTTCCCCTGAAATTTTGTCCATGGCTTCCGCTCAATGACGAACAGCTAGGCGAGTATGGCGGAAGTGGGTTGGGAACTCTAGGATTTGACGCTCTGATACCAGATTGTGAGGGCTAGGATTCAGATTACGCCATTGATTTCAAATCTCAAGCTACAATGGAGGATTACAAGGAGGAGAAGGGATCGTCCTCCTCAGAGCGAGGGATACACACGCGACTTACACTGGCATCTAGCCATTTCCACCTTCCTACCTCTCTCACCACATATCACGCACATATGTATTACATCTTTACTTGGCCCACTCCGGCCCAGCCAGCCGAGCAGGTAGGCGAGGCTGCCGCTTGGGCCGACCCATAGCTTTAACATCATCTTTGTGCTTCTCCTACTCGCTGACACCCTCTCAGTTGCCTGAGGGATGTCCGCGGCATCAATGTGCCCTGCCACCAGAATGCTTCTAGGCGACCCCTCGTCGTCACTTAGAGCCTGACAGACGAACCGATAGAGCTTCTTCCTCTCATCCACGGACCTCATAGCACTCCTTATTTGTTCATTCGGAACCCAAAGCTCTTGCTTGGCGTCATATATTTCCTTGTCATGCTCCATGATCCGCTTCCGCTTTAATATTTTCATGTCCTACATTAATACTCCCTCCATCTAGAAATACTTGTCCCCAAAATGGTTGTATCTAGACTTATTTTAGTTATAGATAAATCCATTTTATTCATTTCTAGGACAAGTATTTCTGGACGGAGGGAGTACAATACAAGGTATGCCTTTACATGTACTCTACGTAAATAATGTACGTACGAGCTTTGGTTCATCATTCACCCTCTTATGACTTATCTTACCTCTGAAAGCTCTCGGCTGGATTCTATCAGGCTGGCTCTTTTCGCAAAGCCCAGCGAACAAATTGTCTCGCCAACGTCGTCCTAGGAAGGGCTGATGTGCACTACCATCACAACTTTTGAGCCATCACTTGTTTTCAGCAAATCAACATAAACATATATATAGGTTTCCACATTTGATGCTTCAAATTGATCCGAAGTTGGTTTTTTCCCGTAGCGAGAGAATCACTAATAATCTGGGTAAGCTTTCTATTTCTGCAGACTTCGACAAAAACAAAGTAAGACCTAAGTAAGTACTCCCTCTGTTCCAAAATAGATGACCCAACTTTGTACTAAAGTTATTATAAAGTTGAGTCATCTATTTTAGAACGGAGGGAGTAGTACTGAGATAATTTGAAACATGAGAAGGAATTACTACCTGTATGGAACATGGCTTCTCTTTCTCCTTAGTGCAGCAAGACATCTCCAAGGGCTGATAGAGACAGGTTTATGGCCTTACCCTCATCCATTGTCATCCCAGATGCACCAATCTTGAGCAACCGCTTGCTGCCACCAAGATCCACGAACCACAGCTTGCTGACTTGTCCAGTCACACCTCCACATCTCCTTATGGCAATTCTTGTCAAACTACACACATACAGAGCTAAGACAAGATAAAATTGGGTATTGTTTGAGTTACTTGATGATGCCATAGACCTAGGGTAGGGTCATAGGCCTGACCTATACGCCCTACCCAAGGTGGCTACCCTAGAAGCAAAGGCATTCAAAGAACAACAAAGAGTACCAATCGAAGCCGTCGATTGCAATCCACTCGACCAGTCATCTCACTCGGGTATCCCTCCTTCCTCATAGGACTCGACCAAGACAAATCCATTCGACTGTACGAGAAACCACTCGACCTACAGGTTTCCAGGAGTCACTAAGGACAGCAACGGTTAGACATTCACTCTATAGTCTTAAAGGTCATTAAATACACTTCATAGCTGGCATTACCAGTAATGCCCTATCTTAATGTACATTGAACCCCTGTAATGGAGGTGGCTAGGGTCCTGGCGCAGTCTATATAAGCCACCCCCTCTTTTGGGACAAGGATTCGCACCCCCTGTAACACAAACATCCATATTCCAGTCGACCGCCTCAGGGCACCGAGACATAGGGATTTTTATCTCCTTCGAGAGGGTCCTGAAGTCGTAAAACTTGTGTGTACATCCTTGCCGTAGCTAGGGCCTTGCCTCCTCATACGTACCCCCTATTCTTGCTGTGAGACTTATTACCATGGAAGTTGGCGCCCACCTTTGCTGTGAGCGTCTTAGCAACTTCCGGCGAGGTTGCGTTTTCTTTGATCTTCATCAACATGGTTTCTGGCAGCGGTTTGGTCATGGGCCGCGAGTTCTGACTTGGCGCGCTCACTTTCGTCGCCAACGACTCCGCTAGCTCTAGGAGGCACCTCACGACGTCGAGGCTCTCCCGATCCAAGGTTCATCACACTTTCATGCGCGTGCCTGCGGCATCCTCCTTCGGCAGCCATCGACCCCGTATTAGTCGATCCTCGTGTCTTCTTCTCGCTCCGCTGGACGCTATCACAAGCGATCTAGTCGATCGCTGCTCCAGCGGTGGGTGAGGCACGCGGTGGCTCGTCAGACGTTCACCCCCAGGTTGCGGCAATCGAGCCCGATGCGTTTCACTGCTGTCCAATCGACATGTCGACTGACCTAGCAGACACACTCTGCGAGAGCGGGAGCTCTGACCCCGCGGCAGAAGTCCTTCTGGTCGACTCCCATCGCTGCCCTCCTAGTTTTGGTCGCAACGGCCACAACGGTGGCGGCGATGGCCCGTCATACGGTCACGAGGAATATCAGCCCCAAACTCTCAGCTCACAGCAGAGGGAGAACATACACCACCGCAACATGTAGGCTCTCCAGACCCCCATCATAGGGGAAACCGCTGAGGCTTGTGCCCTAGAGGCAGTGCGCGTGGCCACGCTGGCTGAGCGCACTCGTTTGGAGAATCTCCAACAATCTCTCGACGAGCTTGTCGACTGATCCCCGAGTCCAGTCGATGTTCACGACAGTTGTTTCCAGCAAAATCTCTTGTATTCCGCACACCGATCCAGAATCTTGCGGTTGTTGCGGGCATCGCATGATCCATTCAACCGTCCCGTTCAGAGGCTGGAAGAGTCTTGGAACAGATCAGGGCACTGCTCTGAGCAGCGGGAGACCAAAACTCCGCTGTGTCCCAATCACGAAATAGAATCCACAACAGATCAGTAAGGGCAGACACCGTTCAATAAGGTAAGACACCGTTCAGTCGGCACATAGTCCTGGGTTGCCTTTGCGATGTGAAGATCGTGATGACCACCGAGATTGGCACCTGGGAAGAGCTCATGGAGAGTATGATCGTGAGTACGCCTGTGACAACCACCGTCGAGCGCCTTCACCCCTTCCGATGGACGGGTCATACGCGCCCTGGTGGTATGATGATAGGCGTCTGTATGGAAATGACCACAGAGTTCCAGTCGACCCAAGAGATCCTGTCTTCGACGCAAGATCACTCCTTGTTCAGGGTTTGGTAGACCAGAATAGAGCATATAGAGAGGGGCTTGATTGAGATAGGCCCAATGGAAGCAGGGTTCACATTTTTGGCCCCGAGTATTTCAGAAGAGCCATCAGAGCAGCTGAGATCCCTCACAACTTCAGATTGGCAACTGGCGTTAGTAAGTTCACATGAGAATCAAAGCCCGACAATTGCCTTGAAGACTACCTAGTGGTTGTACACATTGGTAGCGGCATCGATGAGGTGTCCATGAACCACTTCCCTCTAATGCTTGAAGGTTTTGCCAGGGCCTGGCTGAATCAGCTGGCCCCTAGGAGCATTTTGAGTTTGGATTAGTTAGCCCGAGTGTTTACTAGAATAGTTGAGGGCACCTACAAGAGACCTGATGGTGTGCCGGAATTGTAGCATTGCGTGCAGAAACCAAATGAAACCTTGAGAGATTATATCCAGAGATGGATCACTCTGCACCACACAGTGGAGAACATGTTGGACCACCAAGCAGTATTTGCCTTTAAGGAAGGCGTTCACTACAGAGAGCTCAATCTAAAGTTCAGTCGGACCGGAGATATGTCTCTGGCTCAGATGATGGAGATTGCCACAAAGTACGCTAACGGCAAAGAAGAAGACCGACTCCAAAGTGGTAAGAACAGACTAGTCACCCAGGACACCGGAGGAGGAAATTCCAGTCGGAAGTAGAAGCGAAAGGCTGAGGCAGCAGGCCCTGCCGAGGCAGCAGTGTTGAATCAAGGAAAGTTCAAGGGCAAGCCCAAAGGGCCTTGGATTCTTAAGAAAGTGAAGGACCAAGAAGGAAATGATGTGATGGATTTACCGTGTCATATTCACACCAAGAAGGATGAGAAGGGGAACCTGATTCTCCCCAAGCATACGACTCGACAATGTCGACTCCTAATCAAGAGCTTCCGAGAAAGCCGACCCAGTGAAAAGGACAAAGAGTCTGATAAGGAGGAAAACAAAGATGATAATGGTGGCTACCCCAATGTCAATGACACCTTGGTGATTTTTGCTAATCTCGAGAGCAAAAGTCGACTGAAGGTCATTAACAGAGAGGTGAACATGGTTGCACCGACAACACCAAATTATTTGAAGTGGTCAAAAACCCCTATTACATTCAGGTAGTCCGACCACCCGCCACGCGTTGCTACCCATAGGCGGAAAGCGCTGGTGGTCGACCCATTCATTGGGGGCACCCGACTGACCAAGGTCTTGATGGATGGTGGCAGTGGTCTGAATATCCTATACGCTGACGCCCTCAAAGGAATGGGCATTCCGATGTCCAAGCTCAGCGAGAGCAACATGTGATTCCACGGAGTCATCCCAGGAAAGAAAGATGACTCACTTGGTCAGATAACTCTTGACATGGTTTTCAGCGATGAGAAGAATTACCGCAAGGAAAAGTTGACGTTTGAGGTTGTGAATTTCCAGAGTGCCTATCATGCTATTTTGGGCAGACCTGCCTATGCTAGCTTCATGTATCGACCGTGTTTTGTGTACCTCAAGATGAAGATGCCTAGCCCCAAAGGCGTGATTATGGTCTCCGGTAACCGTCAAAGAGCAGAAGACTATGTTTAGGATGGTGCAAAGATAGAAGATGGCAGCAGTGGAGTTTCAAGAGTATCAAAACACTGCAGATCTGAGTGATTTTCTGCGTGCCAAGAGGCCTGCCTCGGAGTCCGCATTTTAGTCAGCCGGCGAGACCAAGCCAGTCCACATTCACCCGACCGACCCAATGCTACTCCGACCCATATCTCAACGACACTCGACAGCAAATAGGAAGAAGCGCTCATCCAGTTCCTCCGTGAGAACTGGGACATCTTTCCATGGAAGCCATCTGACATGTCAGGTGTACCCAGGAGACTGGCTGAGCACTGTTTGTGAGTCTACCCAAAGGAAAAACCCGTTAAGGAACATCTCTATCGATACGCCACGGAGAAAAGAAAGGAGATTGGCGACGAGGTGGCTCGGCTTCTGGCTGCTGAGTTCATCCATGAGATATACCAATGTCGTTATGGTCCCCAAGAAAGATAAATCACTTGGATGTGTATTGACTTCAAGCACATCAATTGGGCCTGCCCGAAAGATCATTTTCCTCTACCCCGTATCGACCAGATAGTCGACTCAACTGTGGGATGTGAGTGACTGTCCTTTTTGGATGCTTATTTCGGGTATCATCAGATCTGACTGTGTGGACCCGACGAGATAAAGACAGCTTTGATCACCCCGTTTGGGTGTTTTTGCTATGTTACTATGCCCTTTGGCCTCAAGAATGTTGGTGCCACATTCATGCGCATTATTCAGAAGTGCCAGCTCACTCAAATCAGTCGGAATGTGGAAGCATACATGGATGACATAGTGGTTAAGTCATGCAAAGGTTCCAACCTGCTGGCTGACCTCGCCGAAACCTTTGCGAACTTAAGATGATATGATATCAAGCTCAATCCATCAAAGTGCATATTGGGAGTTCCCAGCAGAAAGTTACTCCGTTTTCTCATTTTCGAACAAGGAATCGACGCGAATCCAGAGAAGATTGGCACAATCCTCCGAATGAAGCGCCCAGTGCATGTGCACGATGTCCAGAAGCTTACTTGTTGTTTAGCCGCATTGATTCGATGCATCTCACACCTCGGTGAAAAGGCACTGCCTCTTTACCGACTGATGAAGAAGGCTGACAAGTTCGAGTGGAATGACGAAGCCGAAGCAGCATTTGAAGAGCTTAAAACCCTACTCTCCACCCAGCTGGTGCTTACTGCTCCAGTCAGCAAGGAGCCTTTATTGCTTTACATTGCAGCCACAGGACAAGTTCACAGTGCTCACGGTTGAGCGGGAAGAAGAAGGCAAAGCCTTCAAAGTCCAGTGCCCTGTGTATTACATCTCAGAAGTCTTAACCCCGTCCAAGCAGAGATACCCTCATTATCAGAAGCTTGTTTATGGGATTTACCTCATCACGAAGAAGGTTGCACACTATTTCCCTGATCATTCAGTTTCAGTCGTCAGCGATGCTCCATTGTCAGAAATACTGAATAACAGAGATGCAACTGGTCGAGTGGCAAAATGGGTGATTGAACTCCTTCCTTTAGATATCAAGCTTGAGGCAAAGAAGGCCATCAAGTCTCAGGCATTTGTAGATTTCCTCACAGAGTGGGTAGAACGACAACAGCCGACTCAGATTCAGTCGGAACATTGGACCATGTTCTTTGATGGGTCCAAGATGTTGAATGGCTCTGGTGCAGTAGTGGTTTTGGTGTCCCCACGAGGAGACAAGCTCAGTTATGTCCTCCAAATCCACTTTGATTCTTCAAACAATGAAGCTGAGTATGAGGCACTATTGTATGGGTTGCGTATGGCCATTTCACTCGGCGTCTGGCGCTTAAGGGTCTACAGCGGCTCAGACTTAGTGGTTAATCAAGTAATGAAGGAATGGAACGTCAGGAGTCCAGCAATGACCGGTCATTGCAATGCAGTGAGAAAGCTGGAGAAGAATTTTGAGGGGTTAGAGCGCACCACATACCGCAAATCAAGAATCAAGCTGCTGATGATCTGCTGAAGATAGGTTCCACTCGGAAACCTATCCCCAACAACGTGTTCTTTGGAGCATCTCCCCACCCCGTCAGTACAAGTAGATCCCTTCAGGGAAGATCCCTTGCAATCAATAAGTTCAACCCGACTGAGATTGAGGTTCCAGCTGTGGCCGACTTGATCATGGAAGTCTTGGTGGTCACGCCAGATTGGATGGTACCGTACGTCGCGTACATTCTTAGGCAGGAGCTCCCAGAGGACGAGGATGAAGCTTGCCAGATAGTCCGTCGATCCAGAGCCTTCACCGTGATAAAATGATAGCTCTACAGAGAAAGTGTCACAGGAGTGGCTCAACGCTGCCTCACACTGGAAGAAGGTCGAATGATCCTAAATGATATCCACTCGGGGACCTGTGGTCACCATGCATCCTCTCAGATCATCATGTCCAAAGCATACCAAGCGGGATTCTATTGGCCTCTAGCAAATGAGATGGCAAAAGAGATAGTCGACAAGTGCGCAGGTTCCCAGTTCTACTCCAACATGTCCCACAAGCTTGTGTCTGCCTTGAAGACTATTCCACTCGTCTGGCCATTTGCAGTCTGGGGATTGGATATGGTTTGACCCTTCAAGGCCGGCAGAAGTGGTTTCACCCATTTTCTTGTAGCAGTCGACAATTTCACTAAGTGGATCGAAGCCAAGCCCATCAAAACCTTGATGCAAGCACCACCGTCAGTTTAATCAAGGAGTTGATATTCAGATATGGAGTTCCTCACAGCATTATCACAGATAACGGCTCCAACTTTCATTCTAATGAGTTCAAGGTGTTCTGTGCGTCCCAAGGTGCTCGGATCGACTATGCGTCAGTCACACACCCGCAGTCGAATGGACAAGCAGAAAGGATGAATGGTTCGATCCATCAAGGGTTAAAACCCGGCTGATGCGCGACCTCAAGCACGCTGCTGGAGCTTGGGTGACTGAGTTACCATCCGTCTTATGGGGGCTGAGAACGCTGCCGAACCGGTCGACTGACCGAACCCCTTTCTTCCTAGTGTACGCACCGAGGCTGTGCTTCCGAGTGACTTGTTGTATAATGCCCCCGAGTGGAACTGTTCTCAAAACCTGAAGCGGAGTAGGCACATGAAGACGCCATTGATCTCCTGGAAGAGGAACGCGAGATGGCTTTGATTCAGTCGACCATCTATCAGCAAGATCTGCGTCGATTCCATGCGCGAAATGTCAGAGGTCGAGCAGTCCAGGAAGGAGACTTGTGCTCAGAGTGGATCTGAAACGGCCTCACAACCTTGCTCCGGCCTGGGAAGGTCCCTTCATCATCACCAAGGTTCTTCACAACGGAGCATACCACATCTACAACGTAGCCAAGAATATGGACGAGCCACACGCATGGAACGCAGAGCTGCTTCGTCCTTTCTATACCTAAAATCACTTGACCCGATGAGTTGTAATAAGAGTACTTCAGTTTGCTTACCAAAGACAAGGTTTTTATAGTATCTTAATGATTGATTCCCCATAATCATTTGTGTGTGAATCCCCCAGTGGGTGGCTTAGCCGCGAACCTGATTCGCCTAAGTTAAAAAACACTCCGAGTGGAGAGCAATCCTCCCATTCGGAGGCTTAGCAACGACTCTGAACTCACCTAAGTTAAAAACATTTCGAGTGGAGAGAAATCCTCCCACTCGGAGACTTAGCTGCAACCCCGAACTCGCCTAAGATAAAAAACATTCCGAGTGGATCGCAATCCTCCCACTCGGAGGCTTAGCTGTGACCCCGAACTTGCCTAAATTAAAAACATTCCGAGTGGAGAGCAATCCTCCCACTCGGAGGCATAGCTGCGACCCCGTACTCTCCTAAGTTAAAAACATTCCGAGTGGAGAGCAATCCTCCCACTCGGGGGCTTACCGGCGACCCCGTATTCTCCTAAGTTAAAAGCATACCGAGTGGAGAGCAATCCTCCCACTCGGGGGCTTAGAGGCGACCCCGTACTCACCTAAGTTAAAAACATTCCGAGTGGAGAGCAATCCTACTACTCGGGGGCTTAGCGGTGACCCCGTATTCGCCTAAGTTAAAAACATTCCAAGTGGAGAGCAGTCCTCCCACTCGGGGGCTTAGCGGTGACCCCGTATTCGCCTAAGTTAAAAACATTCCGAGTGGAGAGCAATCCTCCCACTCGGGGGCTTAGCTGCGACCCCGTACTCACCTAAGTCAAACACTTCGAGTGGAGAGCAAACCTCCCACTCAGAGGCTTAGCTGCGACCCTGTACTCGCCTAAGTTGCAAAGATCCTTTGAGCTACATCACAAGTACAACATACGCTCCATCCCAATCCGCAAGGAAGATGAGGTGTCGACTGAACACCACGTCTGAGCTGCACCACAAGTAGAATGTACGCTCCATCCCGATCCGCAAGGACGACAAGGTGTTGACTGAGCACATCGCCAGACCCATTCGACGAAAGGTGAAAAGATCAAGTTCACTCGGAATCGAAAGACATTCAAAAGCGATAAAGGCAAAAGCCATGGTATTCAAAGAAAACCAAGTTCAGATAAATCCCACAAAAGTTCAAAACCACAACGGGCAGAAGTACTCAAGCATCAAGCCTGAAAGAGTTTACGGTTACATAACCACTCAACATTCTAAGGCAAATAAAGGTGGGGCATAATATTTGTTCACTCGGCAGGAGGAGGACTTGTTGGATTGCAAAAGCTGTCAAGGTCGATGTTGTCTGAGATGCGAGTGGTGGCATCAAGGAAGGTGTCCATAAAGGACTGGAAGTTGAGCTTCTTAGTGTTGGCAACCTTGAGAGCCGCCAGCTTGTCTTCTCTGACATCCTTGTAGTGCACTCAGACCAATGACAGAGCGACATCAGCGCCACAATGAGAAGATGACTTATTCCATTCTTGCACTCGACTAGGGATTTGATTCAGTCGAGTCATCAGAGACTCAAGATCCTGTGAGAGTTGCGTCCGAGGCCAGAGTTCAGCATCAATCCGCATCATTGATGCCTTTGACGAGCGAGATAATCCACAGCACTGTCCAGGAGAGACTCCAACTGCGGCACATTCATTGCAACGTCATCTTTGACAGGAGAGTTTATGGGATCAAGACCTGTCTCGACCCACCCAGTTTCTGCTTCGAAGTCTAGACAAAGTTCTGCATAGTCAGAAAAGCAGTGAGTCAATAGTTTAACAAGACGTGGCAGTCGACATCAACAAATCGGTCGAACAAGAGGAAATACATTTAAGCTTCAAGACCAACTTTGTAGCAAGCTGCCCCAGATAAGACTCCAATTCGCCCTTCTTAGCCTTGAGACTTCCAACTTCATCAGTCAATCTTTCCTTGTCCTTCAGTCGCGCAACCTCCTGGTTGGCTTCAGAAATAGCAGTCTTCAACTTGGAGTTCTCCCCTTCCAACTTGTTGACTGAGGCCAACTTCTTGTCCACAAGTGCCATATTCTCTCGTGCCTCCTTCTGGGCAGCGGCAAGATCTTGATCCTTCTTCTCTAGAGCCTGCTTCATTTCCTCTAAAGAAATAACATTCTTCAGACGAGCTTGGAGTTGAAGGTTTTCACTATGCACATATGTTCGAGTGGAGTTGGTTCAAAGAGACTAAAAGAAAAGAGAGAGAGAGAGAGAGAGAAAGTCATAAGGTGGACAGTCGATGAATGGTTACTGCTACCTCTTGAGCACTGCGTTGAATTTCCCCGAAGAGGAGAGGATGATGCAGCAAAGTAGCGTAAGTATTTCCCTCAGTTTTTGAGAACCAAGGTATCAATCCAGTAGGAGACCATGCACAAGTCCCTCATACCTACACAAAACGATAGCTCCTCGCAACCAACGCGATTAGAGGTTGTCAATCCCTTCATGATCACTTACGAGAGTGAGATCTGATAGAGATGATAAATAATATTTTTGGTATTTTGGTATATAGATGCAAAGTGAAAAGTAAAAGGAGAAGTAAAAACAAAGCAAGTAATAAAGTAATGGAGATTGATATGATGAGAATAGACTCGGGGGCCATAGGTTTCACTAGTGGCTTCTCTCAAGAGCATAGATATCTTACGGTGGGTGAACAAATTACTGTTGAGCAATTGACAGAATTGAGCATAATTATGAGTATATCTAGGTATGATCATGTATATAGGCATCACGTCCAAGACAAGTAGATCGAAACGATTCTGCATCTACTACTATTACTTCACTCATCGACCGCTATCCAGCATGCATCTAGAGTATTAAGTTAAAAACAGAGTAACACCTTAAGCAAGATGACATGATGTAGAGGGATAAATTCATGCAATATGATAAAAAACCCATCTTCTTATCCTCGATGGCAACAATACAATACGTGCCTTGTTGCCCCTTCTGTCACTGGGAAAGGACACCGCAAGATTGAACCCAAAGCTAAACACTTCTCCCATTGCAAGAACTACCAATCTAGTTGGCCAAACCAAACGGATAATTCGAAGAGACTTGCAAAGATAACTCAATCATACATAAAAGAATTCAGAGAAGATTCGAATATTATTCATAGATAAGCTGGATCATAAACCCACAATTCCACGGTCTCAACAAACACACCGCAAAAATAAGATTACATCGAATAAATCTCCATGAGAGAGGGGGAGAACATTGTAGTGAGATCCAAAAAGAGAGAAGAAGCCATCTAGCTAGTAGCTATGGACCCGAAGGTCTGAAGTAAACTACTCACACTTCATTGGAGGGGCTATGGTGTTGATGTAGAAGCCCTCCATGGTGCATGCCCCCTCCGGCGGAGCTCCGAAATAGGCCCCAAGATGGGATCTCGTGGATACAGAAGGTTGCGGCGGTGGAATTAGGTTTTTGGCTCCTGTTCCGATCGTTTGGGGGTACGTAGGTATATATAGGAGGAAGGAGTACGTCGGTGGAGCAACAGGGGGCCACGAGGCAGGGGGCGCGCCCTAGGGGGGGCACGCCCCCCACCCTCGTGACCGCCTCTGTTATTTCTTGGAGTAGGGTCCAAGTCTCCTGGATCACGTTCGGTGAGAAAATCACGTTCCCGAAGGTTTCATTCCATTTCGACTCCGTTTGATATTCCGTTTCTTCGAAACACTGAAATAGGC
Organism: Triticum aestivum; assembly: GCF_018294505.1. Lineage (NCBI taxonomy): Eukaryota > Viridiplantae > Streptophyta > Magnoliopsida > Poales > Poaceae > Triticum > Triticum aestivum. Next base: position 230,558,502 of record NC_057804.1, on the reverse strand, counting down.
ACAAAAACAGCAATTCTGGGCTGGGCCTCCGGTTAATAGGTTAGTCCCAAAATTTTTATAAAATTGGAAAATAAAGCCCAATATAGTCCAAAACAGTAGATAAAGTAGCATGGAGCAATCAAAAATTATAGATACGTTTGAGATGTATCAGGCATCCCCAAGCTTAATTCCTGCTCGTCCTCGAGTAGGTAAATGATAAAAAAAGAATTTTTGATGTGGAGTGATACTTTTGCATAATTTCAATGTAAATCCTCTTAATTGTGATATGAATATTTAGAACCGAAAGATTCAAGACAAAAGTTCATATTGACATAAAAATAATAATACTTCAAGCATACTAACTAAGCAATTATGTCATCTCAAAATAACATGGCCAAAGAAAGTTATCCCTACAAAATCATATGTTCTGGCTATGCTCCATCTTCCCCACACAAAATATTTAAATCCTGCACGACCCCGATGACAAGCCAAGCAATTGTTTCATACTTTAACATTTTCAAAACTTTTTCAATCTTCACGCAATACATGAGCGTGAGCCATGGATATAGGACTATATGTGGAATAGAATGGTGGTGGTGGAGAAGACAAAAAGAGGGAAGATAGTCTCACATCAACTAGGCGTATCAACGGGCTATGGAGATGACCATCAATATATATCAATGTGAGTGAGTAGGGATTGCCATGCAACGGATGCACTAGAGCTATAAGTATATGAAAGCTCTACAAAAGAAACTAAGTGGGTGTGCATCTAACTCGCTTTCTCACGAAGACCTAGGGCATTTTGAGGAAGCCCATCATTGGAATATACAAGCCAAGTTCTATAATGAAAAATTCCCACTAGTATATGAAAGTGACAAAATGAGAGACTCTCTATCATGAAGATCTTGGTGCTACTTTGAAGCACAAGTGTGGTAAAAGGATAGTAACATTGTCCCTTCTCTCTTTTTCTCTCATTTTTTTATTTGGACCTTTTTTATGGCGTCTTTTTTTCATCTTTCTCTTTTTTTCGTCCGGAATCTCGTCCCAACTTATGGGCGAATCATAGTCTCCATCATCCTTTCCTCACTTGGGACAATGCTCTAATAATGATGATCATCACACTTTTATTTTTCTCACAACTCATCAATTACAACTCGATACTTAGAACAAAGTATGACTCTATATGAATGCCTCTGGCGGTGTACCGGGATATGCAATGAATAATGAGTGACATGTATGAAAGAATTATGAACGGTGGCTTTGCCACAAATACGATGTCAACTACATGATCATGCTAGCAATATGACAATGATGGAGCGTGTCATAATAAATGGAAAGGTGGAAAGTTGCATGGCAATATATCTCGGAATGGCTATGGAAATGCCATGATAGGTAGGTATGGTGGCTGTTTTGAGGAAGATATATGGTGGGTGTATGATACCGGCGAAAAGTGCGCGGTATTAGAGAGGCTAGCAATGGTCGAAGGATGGGAAAAAGTGTGTATAATCCATGGACTCAACATTAGTCGTAAAGAACTCATATACTTGTTGCAAAAATCTAGAAGTTATCAAAGCAAAGTATTACGCGCATGCTCCTAGGGGGATAGATTGGTAGGAAAAGACCATCGCTCGTCCCCGACCGCCACTCATAAGGAAGACAATCAATAAATAAATCATGCTCCGAATTCATCACATAACGATTCACCATACATGCATGCTACGGGAATCACAAACTTCAACACAATTATTCTTTAAATTCGCAACTACTCAACTAGCATGACTCTAATATCACCATCTTCATGTCTCAAAACAATTATCAAGCATCAAACTTTTCGTAGTATTCAACGCACTCAAAAGAAAGATTCACATATCTTGAATACCAAGTATATTAACATTAAGCAAATTACCATGCTATTAATGACTCTCAAAATAATCTAAGTGAATCATGAGAGATCAATAGTTTCTTTAAAACAAATCCACCACCATTCTCTAAAAGATCTAAGTGAAGCATTAGAGCAAAAATTATCATGCTCAAAAGATATAAGTGAAGCAATATGAGCAAAACTATCAAGCCCAAAAGATATAAGTGAAGCACATAGAGTATTCTATCAAATTCCAGTTCATGCACGGCTCTCTAAAAAGGTGTGTACAGCAAGGATGATTGTGGTAAACTAACAAGCAAAGACGTAAATAATACAAGATGCTCCAAGCAAAACACAATCATGTGGTGAATAAAAAATATAGCTCCAAGTAAATTACCGATGGAAGTAGACGAAAGAGGGGATGCCTTCCGGGGCATCCCCAAGCTTTGAATTTTTGGTGTCCTTGGATTATCTTGGGGGTGCCATGGACATCCCCAAGCTTAAGCTCTTTCCACTCCTTGTTCCATAATCCATCAAAAGAATTCACCCAAAACATGAAAACTTCACAACACAAAACTCAATAGAAATCTCGTGAGCTCCGTTAGAGAAAGAAAACAAAAAATTACTTAAAGGTACTGTAATGAACTCATTATTTATTTATATTGGTGTTAAACCTACTGTATTCCAACTTCTCTATGGATTATAAACTATTTTACTAGCCATAGATTCATCAAAATAAGCAAACAACACACGCAAAACAGAATCTGTCAAAAACAGAACAGTCTGTAGTAATCTGTAACTAGCGCAAATTTCTGGAACTCTAAAAATCCTACTAAAATTTGAAGTCCTGGAAAATTTGTCTATTGAACAGAATAAAAAAGAATCAACGCAAAATGATGTTTCTGTGATTGAAAAAAATTATATTCGTGCCTGCAAAGTTTCTGTTTTTCAGAAGAATCAAATCGACTATCATCGTAGGTTATCCTATAGGTTCTACTTGGCACAAACACTAATTAAAAGATAAAACCACATCTAAACAGAGGCTAGATGGATTATTTATTCCAAAACAGAAGCAAAAACAAAAAACAAAAATAAAATTGGGTTTCCTCCCAACCAGCGCTGTCGTTTAACGCCCCTAGCTAGGCATAGAAGCAAGGATAGATCTAGGTAGTGTCATCTTTGGTAGGCAATCCATAATTGGCTCTCATGATAGATTCATATGATAATTTTATTTTGTTTCTAGCAAAGTGTTCCATGCCCTTCTTTAAGGGAAATTGGAATCTAATATTCCCTTCCTTCAAAGCAATAATTGCACCAATCGTTCTAAGGAAGGGTCTACCAAGAATAATAGGACATGAAGGATTGCAATTTAGAGAGCAATCATCAAAGAACGATAAAATCTACGGTCACATAATTCCTATTTGCAACAATAAGAACATCATTAATTCTTCCCATAGGCTTTTTAATAGTGGAATCCGCAAGATGCAAGTTTAGAGAGCAATCATCAAAGTCACGGAAATCTAGCAAATCACACAAAGTTTTGGGAATAGTGGAGACACTAGCACCCAAATCACACAAAGCACGAAAATCATAATCTTTAATGTTAATTTTAATAGTAGGTTCCCGCTCATAATAGAGTTTTCTAGGGATAGAAACTTTCAACTCAAGTTTTTCTTCATAAGATTGCATCAAGGCATCAACAATGTGTTCGGTAAAGGCCTTATTTTGACTATAAGCATGAGGAGAATCTAGCACGGATTGCAACAAGGAAATACAACCAATTAAAGAGAAATTTTCATAATTAAATTCCTTGAGATCCAAAATAGTGGGTTTAGCAACATCTAGGTTTTTATTTCTTTCAATCCCACTTTTACCAATTTCATCATCAAGATCTAGAAACTCCGAACTCTTAGAGTGCCTTCCAGGTAAAGGAAGATCATATTCAGTTTCATCAAGATTCATATTGCAAAACAAAGATTTAATGGGGGACACATCAATAACTTTTAGATCTTCATCTTGATTTTCATAGGAATTGGAAGAACACGCTTTAATGAAGGCATCTATGGAAGCACACATCCTAGCGGTTCTTTCTTTGCACTCATCAATGGAAATTCTCATGGATTTGAGAGACTCATTGATATAATGCTTAGGAGGAATAGATCTAAGCTTTAAAGAATCAATTTCAAGAGAAATTGTATCAACGTTCCTAGACAAATCATCAACTTTAAGCAATTTCTCTTCAAGCAAAGCATTAAAATTCTTTTGTGAATTCACAAACTCTTTAACACTACTCTCAAATTCAGAGGGCATATTATTAAAATTTCCATAAGAGTTGTTGTAGGAATTTCCATAATTATTAGAAGGATTACTAGGATAAGGCCTAGGATTAAAATTCCCTCTGTTCGCGTTATTTCGAAAACTATTTCTACCAAAAAAATTCACATCCATAGATTAATTATTATTCTCAATCAAAGTAGACAAGGGCATATCATTGGGATCAAGAGAAGTATTTTTAGTAGCAAACATCTTCATAAGTTCATCCATCTTTTCACTCAAAACATTGATTTCTTCTATAGCATGCACTTTTTTACTAGAACATCTTTCGGTGTGCCATTGAGAATAATTAGCCATAATATTATCAAGCAATTTTGTTGCATCTCCTAACGTAAATTCCATAAACGTGCCTCCCGAGGCCAACTCTAAAAGATTTCTAGAAGCAAAATTCAATCCGGCATAAAAATTTTGTATGGTCATCCATAAATTCAAACCATGAGTAGGGAAATTGCGAAGCATCAATTTCATTCTTTCCCAAGATTGGGCAACATGCTCATGATCAAGTTGTTTAAAATTCATAATATCATTCCTAAGAGTGATGACCTTAGAGGGAGGAAAATACTTAGAGATAAAAGCATCTTTGCACTTGTTCCAAGAATCAATACTATTTTTAGGCAAAGACGAAAACCAAACTTTAGCACGATCTCTAAGTGAAAACGGAAATAACTTCAATTTGACAAAATTGTTATCCGTATCTTTCTTCTTTTGCATATCACACAAATCAAGAAAGTTGTTTAGATGAGTAGCGGCATCTTCACTAGGAAGGCCGGCAAATTGATCTTTCATAACAAGATTCAACAAAGCAGTATTGATTTCACAAGACTCATCATTACTAAGAGGAGCAACTGGAGTACTAAGGAAATCATTATTATTGGTATTCGAGAAGTCACACAATTTGGTATTATCTTGCGCCATGGCAACAAGTAATCGAACACACAAGCAAACAGAAAGGCAAACGGGAAAGGAAAACGGGAAAAAGAAGAGGAGATTGGGAAAGAGAGGGCGAATAAAACGGCAAGGGTGAAGTGGGGGAGAGGAAAACGAGAGGCAAATGGAAAATAATGTAATGCGAGAGATAGGGATTGTGATGGGTACTTGGTATGCTTGACTTGCTCTTGCGTGAGCCTCCCCGGCAACGGCGCCAAAAATTCTTCTTGCTACCTCTTGACCACTGTGTTGGATTTCCCCGAAGAGGAGAGGATGATGCTGCAAAGTAGCGTAAGTATTTCCCTCAGTTTTTGAGAACCAAGGTATCAATCCAGTAGGAGACCATGCACAAGTCCCTCGTACCTACACAAAACGATAGCTCCTCGCAACCAACGCGATTAGGGGTTGTCAATCCCTTCACGGTCACTTATGAGAGTGAGATCTGATAGAGATGATAAATAATATTTTTGGTATTTTTGGTATATAGATGCGAAGTGAAAAGTAAAAGGCAAAGTAAAAACAAAGCAAGTAATAAAGTAATGGAGATTGATATGATGAGAATAGACCCGGGGGCCATAGGTTTCACTAGTGGCTTCTCTCAAGAGCATAGATATTCTACGGTGGGTGAACAAATTACTGTTGAGCAATTGACAGAATTGAGCATAATTATGAGTATATCTAGGTATGATCATGTATATAGGCATCACGTCCAAGACAAGTAGATTGAAACGATTCTGCATCTACTACTATTACTCCACTCATTGACCACTATCCAGCATCCATCTAGAATATTAAGTTAAAAACAGAGTAACGCCATAAGCAAGATGACATGATGTAGATGGATAAATTCATGCAACATGATAAAAACCCCATCTTGTTATCCTTGATGGCAACAATAAAATATGTGCCTTGCTGCCCCTTTTGTCACTGGGAAAGGACACCGCAAGATTGAACCCAAAGCTAAACACTTCTCCCATTGCAAGAACTACCAATGGAGTTGGCCAAACCAAATGGATAATTCGATCATACAGAAAAGAATCAGAGAAGATTCAAATATTATTCATAGATAAGCTGGATCGTAGAATATATACCGACTTTGTTACTTCTTGGAGTAGGGTCGAAGTCTCCTGGATCACGTTCGCTGAGAAAATCACGTTCCCGAAGGTTTCATTCCATTTGGACTCCGTTTGATATTCCGTTTCTTCGAAACACTACAATAGGCAAAAAACAGCAATTCTGGGCTGGGCCTCCGGTTAATAGGTTAGTCCCCAAAATAATATAAAAGTGGAAAATAAAGCCCAATATAGTCCAAAACAGTAGATAAAGTAGCATGGAGCAATCAAAAATTATAGGTACATTGGAGACGTATCAGTTACCTCCCAAGGTAGCTGTTTCGTCCTGAGCATTCTTGAGGTTCTTCTTGGCCAGTTCCAAATCAAGGTTGAGACTGATCTGCTTCTTCCAAGTTCAGAAAATTGGGCTCCAAGATAATAAGACATCTGCAGTCAGCAAACAAGATATGTTAGTCAATGGAAACAAAAGTCAATCACAGCGAAAGTTACTCTAAGACTACCGGTGAATCAAACATTCAACAGTAGGTCGGGGACTACACCTAGTGGGTGCACTTGGCGTGCCCCCACTGGTCTGGTTTTACACTCGGCATGGTATGCCCAGCATGAGTAAAAAGGAGATTCTCAAACCCCAACCGACTACTAGCAGTCGACTGCGGTCTCAGGGACTACACCCAGTGGGTGCACTCTGCTTCCCCCACTGGTTCAGAAAAACACTCGGCATGGTCTGGTCGACTCAAGTGGAAGAACTATTCAACTCTAAGTCACAAACACCCCAGTGGATGATTGGATGCGAAATGCAGACCCATGATAGATGCACATAAAAGGTTCCAAAACGCTCATCCAAGTACACAGTATGGACAATGAAGCAACAGTCACAACTATCACTACTCAAAAGACCAGTCGGAAACCAAGTAACCTTGACGTTGGCTTGTAGAGTGGTGCTGGCGTTGTAGGCAACCTGACTAGCCTCGTGCACCACCTTCATCTGCTCCATCATGAGGTTTTCCTAGAGAAGGGCCTCCCTGGCGGCAGTCGGCGGGTCGTCTGGAGTCTCGTATGCAGCGAAAGTGATGATGGCGGTATAGGTGGCGCGGTCACAGGATCTGAAGCATGGAGTTGTGCGGACGCAGTGGTGACCCGAGCAGTCGACCCCGAAGAACAGTCAGTCGAGAGTGGATTGGCAAAGGTAACATTGGCCTGAGCCGGATCTACGGTTCGCTGGACCACCGTCTCTGGAGCCGATGTCGACTGAGGCACCTGACCCTCAGCCGTCCTACCGCTTGAGGCCCTGCCCCTCCTTCTCCTCTCTCTCAGAGGCACTTCTTCTTCATCATTCGGAAGCTCAATGACGTCCTGCGGAGCTGCAACAAAAAGCAACCTTAAGAGTTCAATCAACCAACAACCCAGTCTGCAGAATAAATTCAAGTTGGAAAGAGTGTACCAGCTTTGGAAGTGGCCGCGTCATCAGCCTCCTCATCACCTAGGGCCTTGTCAACGTCCATGGAAGTCGCAGAAGTTGCAGCGCTGATAAAGTTCATAATCCACTTGGTCAGAGCAGAATTATGAGTTGGTAGAAGAAAACGCAGAAAGATAGAGCACTCACCCAGAGGAAACATGAACGTCCATCTTGATCTTGGGCAAGGTCTTCCGACGCTTCGAAGGGGCGACCTTGGTTTGCTTGGCGACCTTCTTCGTCGGCTCTAGAATCGAAGTCCGAGTGCGCATGTATGCTTGGGTACTTGGAGCCACGGTCTTGCCGCACCCGCCCGCCAGATCTTGGAGTTGCTTGTATCGAAGCTCTGAGCGAGGTGGTGAGTCGACTACCTCTTCGTCGTCCGACTCATCACTATCTTCCTCGTGGGCATCTTCTAGAGATTGCCACTCGCCGCTCTCTTCTGCGTTGTCCTCTCTTTCCTGGTCTTGCGGTCTTGTTCACCATTGGGCATTGAGTACATCTTGGTATAAACCTACAAGACAACAAGTTAATCAAATATTAGTTGGATTCAGAAACAGTTGCAAAACAGATTGAAGTACACTCGGTAGCGAAGATCAGACCTTGTCTGGCTGGTTGTTGGTGTCGAATGGATCGACTCTCCTGGTTCCCCCGGGGTTATCCTTGTTTCCTGTAATGTCCTTCAGCCACAGGTCCACCATCTCATCCGTGAACCCGAGCGGTGTCGTTGGCTCCCGAGTATATCCACATCGAGTGGTCACGAGCTTGGAGCGGCTGGATGCGTCGACTGAGAAACACCTCCAACAAATCCATGCCAGTTACACCCTGACGGACCAACTGGACCTCCTTCTCCACCAACATGTTCGTTTCCACCCTCTTCGCAGCGGTCACTTTTAGTGAAGAAGGTTGCTGGGCGCGATCTAGGGAAAAAGGGGGGAGACCGGTCGACTGACCAGGAGTTGCAATATCCTGGCAATAGAACTAGGTCAATTGCCAACCTTTGACTGACTCAGGAAGTGTCACGGGAGGGAAAGAACTCCTCTTCCTCATCTGTATCCCTAGACCCCCGCACATCGGGATCACGTGCGTCCTCTTGTCACTTGAATTTGCCTTCTTCACAGCCTGGGAGCAAACTATGAAGATGTGTTTGAAGAGACCCCAGTGCGGTCGACAGCCCAAAAAGTTCTCACACATGGACACACGCAGCGAGATACGTGATGGTGTTGGGAGAAAAGTGGTGTAGCTGAGCACCGAAAAAGTTCAAGAAGCCCCAGAAAAAGGAATGTGGAGGAAGAGAAAAACCATGATCAACATGGGTAGCAAGCAGGACATACTCACCCGACCATGGCTGAGGCTCCGTCTCCCCCTCCGGCAACCTCTCGGACCCGAAAACAATCAAACCGAAGGTGGCCAACTCGTCCAGATCCTCTTGTCGGGGCAAAGATTGGATCCAATCGCCCTGGATCCAGCCTGGCGGCAGAGCAGACCTCGACGACGACCCCAATTTGTATTCTTGAATTTCGTCGTGCCTGTCGCCTTTTTCGCTCGCTCCAGCGCCGCCGTCTTCTCTTTCACCATGGTGGCGAGCGGCGAGAAGCAGAGAAATAAGAAGGGGATTGAGGGCGCACAGTGCAAACGCCTCGGCCCTGACGCCTTTTAAGGACCAACTTTTGAGTGGCTGACGTGTGGGCCCGAGCAACCCTGTCAAATCCCGCAATAGTCGCACGCCGGGTACATGGCGAAAAGGGTGGCGCGGAAATTGAGGCGCCCCTGTCTATCCGTCCCACTTACTACGGCGCACTCCGCCACACACGCTTCCCCAAAATTTTGAATCCCGTAAGATCCGGGATACGCAGTAACCAATCGCGCCAAAGATTTCGCATCAAAGTAACACTCGAGCCAGCATAAGTACACTCGACAACTTCTGAATCGATCAAGGAGACAAAGACGAAGCCGAAGTCTCGTCGTGGGCCTCCAATCTAGCATGGACACTTGTGAAGCACAAGAGCCAAGGCACGACCAACTTCCACCTTCTTTCCACTCAGACCTGGATCCATTCAGGGGCTAATCACGATGCCATGGACCTAGGGTAGGGTCATAGGCCTGACCTATAGGCCATACCCAAGGTCGCTACCCTGGAAGCAAAGACATTCAAAGAACAACAGAGAGTACAAATCAAAGCCGTCGAGTGTAATCCACTCGACCAGTCATCTCACTCGGGATCCCTCCCTACTGATACCACTCGACCAAGACCAAACCATTCGACTATACGAGAAACAACTTGACATATAGAAGACTAGGAGTCACTCAGGACAGCAACGATCGGACATTTACTCCGTAGCCTTAAAGGTCATTAAATACACTTTATAGTTGGCTTTACCAGTAATGCCCTATCTTAATGTACATTGAACCCCTGTAACGGAGGTGGCTGGGGTCCTGACTCACTCTATATAAGCCACCCCCCACCCCCCCCCCCGCCTTTGGGACAAGGGTTCACACCCCCTGTAACACACACATCCATATTCCAGTCGACCGCCTCAGGGCACCGAGATGTAGGGCTTTTACCTCCTCCAAGAGGGGCCTGAACTCGTAAAACTCGTGTGTACATCATTGTCGTAGCAAGGGCCTTGCCTCCTCATATGTACCCCCTATTCTTACTATTAGACTTAGTACCACGACCTTACCACTACATACTGCACAAGCTGAAACTCTGTCTAGACCAACCCACCAATGTGATCGGCTTGAAACATTGTTGACATTTGTCCAGGATGTCGACCGGGATCGCCGCCCTCTGCAGTACCACTGGTTGGCTTTCTTGAGGTCCGTACTGCGACATCAGTAAGCCCCTCGACTTGGATAGAACCACTTGTGGTTGCTAGAATGCTGAGGTTACTGAAAAACACAAAAAAAAGTGCATTTGTTGCACTTTTAGAATTGAAGGCAATATACTACGAGTCTTAAAAAACGTCTTATATTTTATTACAGAGGGAATACTAATTTACAAGTGCATTGATGGGTCTTACCAAGTTGTATTGCCTTCCATGGACCTGAAGAGAGGTTGTTGCCTTGGCGCCAACAAGTCCCTGAGACTTCCCATGTAGACCTCAAGCATCATGTATCCTCCCAAGGCATGAAGTATCTTGAGCATCATGAGAAAACAGTTCCTGGATCGCTCGAGGCACAAGGCCAAGGTTATCCCTAGTTCCTTCCTGCAAGCAGTTAGCAGTTTCAAAGCATATTTCAGATATTGCCTTGAACTCAATCAATTGAGCTCAAGCACCAACTGACCATTGTATAGGTCCTCCTCCCAGTTTGGCCAAAAGCAAGGATGCAGACGTTGTGCCCGTCAAGTGAAGATCGGAGGATTGGCCTCACCTAATTTTTTTTAGAAATGGAGGCATGCCCCTAGCCTCTGCATCATGATGATGCATGCAGCCATTTTATTAAAAATCCATGAAGTATCGTCATAATAGTCTTATAGCTCGCAAACGGAGCAGAGCAAAGTAAAAAGGAAAATTTCATGCTGACAAAGGCAACTGATACGGTAATATGAAGGATAAGCTCCCTAGACTACTATCCTATTATGCGAGCGCCATCCGAACCGGTTGAATATAACCCGAGCTACCATCTCCCATTGGTTGCACCCAGTAACCAAAGGCTCCCTGGAGTCCGTAGGAGTGAGTAAGGACCACGTATGGATCCAACTTCTGGCTCTGAAGATGACCTGCAAGAAAGTGAAAGTGTGTTGTCTGTTAAAAATCATATCATTCATGCGGTTCTATATAGCCCATAATAGCGCACATATTCCAATCCGAATACAAGCCGCAGTAATCTGTTCAACCCCAGCTGACCACGTCCCAAACAACAACGCAATGTCGACTGGAGGATTAATGTTGAAAGCTATATGAATCGTTCTCCAAAGTAACTTCGCAAGTGGGCATTCAAGAAATAAGGGTTGTATTGTTTCATCATGATCACAAAAACAACACCGCGAACTTCCTAACCATCTCCTTTTGATTAAGTTGTCCTTTGTGAGTATCACTTGCTTGTGGATGAACCACATAAAGATTTTAATATGCAAAGGAACCTTAACCCTCCACATGTACAATGATCTTGAGATTGGGCCAGAATTAATCAAATCCATATAGAGTGATTTCATCGTAAAAATTCCATTCTTAGTTAACTTCCATTGTGTCAAATCCGGTTGGTCGGAGAGTTGAACTTCTATCATTCTCCGAACCAAATGCATCCAGGCAGTCCATCTCTCACCAACTAACACACGTCGGAACTGAATGCTCAAGGGAATAGTTTGAAGGACTGTGCCTACATAATCCTCCCTACGTTGCACAATATTATAAAGGCTGGGATATTGGACGTCCAGGTGCGTCTCTCCTAACCATGTATCCTCCCAAAATCTTGTTGACATCCCATTGCCAACCAAGAATTTGACCCTAACAACGAACAAGTCCTTCGTTCTCATAAGTCCCTTCCAGAATGGCGAGTCGGCAGTCTCATGGTAACATGGGCTAGTGTATTCGAGTGTAAATACTTATTGCGCAGGATTTGTGACCACATACCCTCCGACTCTGTCTCTAGCTTGTATAGGCATTTGCTCATAAGACATTTATTCTTAATTTCTAAGTTCTCAATACTGAGATCCCCTTGGTCTTTAGGTCGGCAAAGAATATCCCATCGCGCGAGACGGTATTTCCTCTTGGCCTCATCAGACTGCCAGAAGAACCGAGATCTAAAGAAATCAAGTCGCTTCTGAACCCCTCGGAATTTGGAAGAACGAAAGTAGAAACATCGGCATACTAGTCAGTACCGAGTTAATTAGGACTAGCCGACCTCCATATGACATAAGCTTGCCCTTCCAGCAGCTAAGTTTTTTTCAATTCATTCTTCAATACACTTCGATTCTTTATTGGATAACTTATGATGGTGAATCGGTATACCCAAGTAACTAAATGGTAAAGCACCTAATTCACATCCGAACAATTGTCTATAAGTGTGTTCCTCGTCTTTGGCCTTCCCAAAGCTAAACAACTCGCTCTTATGAAAATTAATTTTTAAGCCAGACAATTGTTCGAAGAGAGATAAGATAAGTTTCATATTACGTGCCTTAGCCATGTCATGTTCCATGAATAGGATAGTGTCATCAGCATACTGTTGAATGGATACCCCTCCATCGACTAGATGAGGAACTAACCCCTCTACACGGCCATGCTGCTTGGGAATGCCAATAATGACAGCCAACATATCTGCCACAATATTAAACAGAAGAGGAGACATGGAATCCCCTTGTCTCAACCCCTTATGTGTCTAAAAGTAATGACCGATATCATCGTTCACCTTGATTCTCACACTACCCTTCTGGACTTGGGTATCCACTTGGTTCCTCTAGGCTTCACTAAAACCTTTCATGTGCATTGCCTACTGAAGAAAAGGACACTTTAATTTATCATACGCCTTCTCAAAATCCACTTGGAAGATAACCCCATCCAGTTTCTTCGAATGAATCTCATGAAGCATTTCATGCAGAACGGCCACCCTTTCTAGTATGTGTCGCCCCGACATGAACGCTGTCTAGCTTGATTGGATCACTGAATGAGAAATTTGTGTCAATCTATTGGTTCCAACCTTTGTGAAAATTTTGAAACTCACATTCAGCAGACATATGGGTCGGAATTGTTTGATTTGAACTGCCTCATCATTCTTTTGTAACAGCACTATCGTGCCGAAGTTAAGATGAAACAGCTCTAAATGGCCGTTGAAAAAATCGTGAAACATAGGCATAAGATCATCTTTAACAAAATGCCAACATTTCTTATATAATTCAAGTGGAAACCCATCTGGTCCTTGTGCTTTATTCGGTTTGATTTGTGATATTGCCTGAATAACCTCTTTTTCAGTAAACGGTGCAGAGAGAATATCATTCTCCGCTGCGTGTAATTGAGGTACATCATCAATCACAGATTTATCTAGTGTCACCGTACTTTTATTCGCGTGTGCAAAAAGTTGTTTATTGTAATTAGAGATATACGCTTTCAAATTTTCATGCCCCACTATTGTCCCCTCGTCCTGTTCAAGCTGTATGATTTTCTTCTTCCTATGTCTACCATTTGCAACCATATGGAAGAATTGTGTATTGTCGTCCCCTTGGACAACCTTAAGCGTTTTAGCACGCAATGCCCACTTGAGCTCCTCCTCTCTCAAGAGATCTCATAGACCTTGCTCATCCTCGGACTTGGATCTTTGCTCATTAACCGTAAGAACAGTGTCTTCAGCCTTTAAGCCTAGTGCCTCAATTAATTGAGTAAGATGCTCTTTTTCTTGTTTGTAAATCCCACTCTCATTTCTGGCCCAACCTCTCAAAAACTGTCGGAGATGTCTAGTTTTATTTTGCCGTCTCCCAATTTGCGCCCTTCCACTAACCGGCTTAGCCCATTCGCGTGCAATGATCTCCAAAAATCGTTCTCTCTCGATCCAGCTTTGTTTGAAGGAGAAGGCATTTTTATTTCCCACATGGGTAGCCTCACCCGAGTCTAATACAAGTGGTGTGTAATCTGAGATCGCTCTCTGCATCTCATGGACCGATACCGAAGGATACTTTTCTTCCCACTCCACACTAGCAAGTACCCTACCCAACTTTTCATAAGTCGGAATGGGTAACAAGTTGGCCCATGTAAATTGTCTACCAGTGAGTTCTATTGCTCTCAAATTAAGACTCTCGATAATCATGTTAAACATCATAGACCAACGTCCATCAAAATTGTAATTGTTCTTTTCATCTCTCCTCCTGATTATATTAACCCCCCCCCCCGACTAGTTTTGGCAGATTCTCATCTCATGGAACACATCATATGCATCATCAACAGTTACACTTGAAGATGATAGATAAGAAGTGAAAATGTAGTGAGGCAAGATCAATCGAGAAGCTACCTTGCGCTGACTCCTGGTCAAACACTAGATCAACACTGAAATCTTTCTTGATCCCCACTGCTTGAACTGCGATGTTCTCTTGTTCGACAGTAACAGGTGATTTGATCTTGATGTTGCTGGTTGAGATTAACAGCCAGACTCGGCAGAACACCATGATACTTCCTGAATTTATCCAAATTCAGCTTCTTAGAGTCTCAAGGAATACTAACTCTAAATCTATGCTGGGGAGAACAACAAGTGCTATTTAGTTCTAGGATCAAAGGAGGTACCTTTCAGGTCTATGAACTTGTCCAGCGCCTCATGTCTTGTCCGGCTGAGATGCCTCTGCCTCGATCTCAGAGCATAAATCTCTTCTGAAACACCACCGAGCCGAAAGAATTATTTGGTGGTTTCTGCTTGGGCGCTGATCTCCACTGGCGTGCTAGCCCAAATTTGGGTCGGTCGCATCCACGCTGTACGATGCAAGGCATCCCGTCCGCCATCTTCCCTGCTTCGTTCCCCCACCCATCGTTTGAAGCGATTAAGAGAAAAAATCCCCTCACCCCATAAATCGAGCCACCATGCCCCACCCACCCCACGACCACCTACCCCGCACCATGCAGGTCACCGCCCCCACCGTGGGTCAGAGTTCGCTGTCGCCGCATCTCCACCCCCCAATCACCTCGTCTCCCCCATGTCCATGCCCTGCAACCACGCACCTCCTCCTCCCCCCCTAATCCTACGCATGCTTCTAGCGCAGTGCCGGACAACTCGTCGGCGGCAGCCCGACGACGCCCCCATGGTCGCAACTCTGAATGTGGTGCCAAAAAACTAGAACATGGTGGAAGCAAAAACAATGACAAGATCCATCTAAAATAGAACATGGTGGAAGCAAAAAAGTAGACTCAGCTGGAGATTCAGTGTTCGATTGTAGCAAAAAAACTAGACTAGTTCCAGCAGAAAAAACAATGATTGTGGCAAAAAACTAGACTAATTTTAGCAAAAAAATAATGGCTCCAGCAAAAATAACGCGCCAGCAGTGACGGGGAATCTGGTTCCAGCACACTGCCCACCACTCATCTCTCGCAGTTCCGCCTGGTTCGCGGCTTGAAGCTATTCCAAACCACGCTTGCAGCTCGCCGACACGTGCTTGCAGCATCTTGCGTGCCCGCGTCTGCCATCCAGCAAAAACCATGGATGCTTCCAGCAAAATCCATGGTTGCTTCCAGCGTCTGCCAGGGTCGGCTATAGCAAACTGCCACCGCCGTCCCCACACCCGCCATGGCCGGTCGAGGTTGCATCTTCTTGAGCACCGGTGGTGCCCCTCCCCCCATGCCGCTGGTCGAGGTCATTGTAGCTCCAGCAGCCGACAGTTGCTGCATCCATTGCTGCTAGTTCCAGCATCCCATTCACCGTCGGTCCCCACCTCCCCGTCGCAGCACCGTTGTCATTCGTGGGTGTCGTCGTTGCTGCCGCTTGAATTGTATTGAGAGAGAGAGAGAACAGGCGGTGGGGAACAAAGTGGGTGGGGGATGAAAATGGATCACGTGAAGAGATAAGATAGGTGGCCAGCGGTGGTCAAAAATCTTCTGCATGGGTCCCACATGCTAGCGCCTCGCGCGACGAAGCGACCGGCCGAAACCCGGCCGATCCATCGGAGGGAAACATTTCCCTTTTTGTTTCGGTGAATCGTCACATGAATGGACTTAATAAACAGCAGGAGAGTGTGGTGGACTCAACCTTGTAGCGTTGAGATTTCCTTCTCATGCCAAGGTACGATTCCACTGTTGGGGAGATCTGGGCTCAGGTTCTACTGTGGCAGCACTACATTCACATGCCCCTCCATGTCCTCCTTCTCCATGCAAAGAAACTAGGAGATTCTTCTTCCTTCCTTCCTCAGAGAAGCTTCATCTGCTTCATACTTAGAGAAGAACTGGAAAAGGAATTAGAGTATCAGCACTATCTTTGTGAAGGAATATGAAACAACTCCTTACAAGCAAAGAATGACAAGAGTAGAGGGAATATATTCCAAACACCTTTGCAATGATTGGCCCTGTGCGGGCATGAAGACATCAAATATGTGTGGAGTACTTCAAAGGGAATCTACCCAGCTAAAGAACAGAAAGTACATAATTTCTCTAATACCTTGTGATTGTTGCATTTATAGATTCTCTTGTACCCAATTAAATATAGAGGCTTCTCCCAAATATCTTCTTCAGAACAAGATAGAGGAATCTATTGGCATAGAAGTTACCACATGGACAAAAAGAACACAAGAAGGATCACCAATCCAGCATAATTTACAAGTACCTTGAAGAGAATCTGCTGCTGCTTGAGCCTCCTGCCCCTGATTCCTCGGGAAACACGGAGTTTCTATTCTTGGTCTTTGATCTAGTACTAGAGTAAGGACAGATTTTTTATAGAAAAGGATAGATAATATGAGGAATAAAGAGCGAGCCAAGCTTGGGGAAATTTCCTCACTACAATGCAGCTCAGAATGATTGCAGCTCAATACTTTTTGGTCCTGATCTTTCTTGGATCTTGATGGCTAAAGATTGGAGTGGGAGGTGGCTAGAAGCAATTGCGAAAGCTCAAAGCTTCATGCATCACATGGCTGTGGAAGAAGGAAGAATATTACCTATCCTAAGCCACAAGAATGCAACTCTAGCTTTATTCCACTCAAGAACAGCACACAAGCAAAGCTAAGCTATACACCAGAAAGTGCTTCACACCAAACTGGAAAGGGAAAGCCTGAAAAAAGGGCTTCTTTCCAAGATCACCCAAGGAGATAGAATGATATATCAGAGGAAGAACCCCATCAATGAATAGTTGTTTTTGGAATGAGAGAGAGGGGGCATGTGGGCACTAGTAGAAATGTTACCACTGCAAGTCTGCTACTGTTGCATGTCTTGTCTAGGCAAGAGATAGTTAGGTGGCGTGGAGGGGCCTTGATTTAGAAAATCCAGGGGTGGAAATGGTGTTATCAAATAGCCCTCGCACAACTCGCTGGAAAACCAATTGGGGAGGAGAGGCAGTGACCGGGTCGTCTGTGGTGCCAGCTTTTGAAGGCATTTGCTGTGTTGTCGAATGGACTTTGAAGTGTTGGTAGCTATATTTTTTATGAAGATGTCTTGTTGTTGAATTTTGCTACTGACAACAGTCAATGGGTTTGCTGGTACATTTTTGTGTGTGGGTCGATACGATGGTGCGCTCTCTCTCTTCCCCCATCTCGTTATGTAGGCGCTCCATGTTGCGACCTGAGTGGTGCTCCTTCCACGCGTCCTCCATCGGTCCGCCTCTCCGGCTCATTTAGCCTCCTTGCGGAACGCGCCTAACCCCCTTAGGTTCAGGCCCATCCACTTGGGTGGTGCTTTGCGCTTCATCTCATGTCACATGTGAGAAAGCGTGTTGAAATATATATATGTGATTGCCTAGCCTTTTTTAATTAGTTCACACTTTTGATTGTGTTAACTAGTGCATGATGCTACACAACAACCACTTGGGCCGATGCTGCCGGAACTAGAGCACGAAAGGCAGATATGTGCCGCCACGGGTAACACCCACAACAGACTTGCACATGTCGAGATCGTACATGATGCAGGCTAGGTGGCCACCATATGTCCTTTGCCGCAATGGTAAAGGACCGCGGTACGCTACCATGATCTCCATATTTCAGGCTATGATCGCCCAAACAATGCAACCACCACTATTTGAGAGATCCCCAACCACCATTTGGTATTGGGGCTGCCCGCATCCACGGTGTAGGCCGGCCGTAGCTGCGTTGGGAAGACCCCCGTCGGGGTCAGTTGCTTGCGGGGCTAGGATTGGCCACTGGCGTTGCCTGGCAAGCGCCGCCAGAGTACTTACTCGAATCGTTTTCTTGGGCTACTAATTTTATCGATTCCTGGTACCCTTATTCCTGAAAACGAGTCTTGCACTTTTTCCAAATCTTATATGGATCTGCTGGAAGTGTGTTGCTCTTCATATTTGTGTTTTATTATGTTGAGGAGTATAGGACACAAAGAAATCAGAACTTTGTAACTGGCAAAACAATTCTAACTTTGTTTCTATGAAAAGTTATACTCTCATGAGCTTTTTTTAAAGGATATTAGTGCCCGAGCCTCTGCATCATTGCGATGCACACAACCATCATTATTAAAGTTGATGCAATGCGACAAGACAAAGACATCAACAAATAGAATAGAGGCATGGTTGTAGGCAAAGGCAGGGGCACGATGGGACTCAGGGCAATGACACAGAAAATCTGGGCAGGCTCCCAAGATAAGGTATACTATCTAGTTATGTGTTCCATTGACAAATGATAGTATGAGTAGATGGTCCCATGAATTTGACTGCAGAACTGCAAATAGTTCCAAATTTCAGTAAAGGGTTTCTTTACCCATGAGAATTTACTGGCCATTGCAGAGTTCTTCCTCCATACAGATCTCTAGTTCTCTACTGAAGTGTGCAAGAAAATGGCCCACAAACAGATGGACCAATCAAGGTCACATTTATTTGGCCTTTTTGAAACACTATACTTTTGGGGGGAAATAGATTGATTATAATTTTATGGAATTCTTGTGTTCCAAACGGGCCTTTAGTTTGTGTTAGTACTAGAAGTCTAACAGCAAGCAACAACAACATCCTATGACACTTGATAAGACCTTTTCTATACCTATGAGGGTTGAAAAGCTATTTTATTTTCTAATTGGAGAAGTCCAAATGCAGCATAGTTTGCATGGCAATTGAGTACTGACAAGGGTGGAGTAAAGCACACAAGATCGATGATGATGAGAGAAGCATTCTCCTCAAAGTTCTACCGTCCAATAAAAGCTCCAATCATCTGGGCATCATCTTGTCTACTATGCTAGTGGTACGGGTTAGTACTTGGCAAGTCCATTTTTTAAAGAAAATGCTGAGAGCAGCTTTTCATTGATATTTGGGGGTTCAGGGGAGTTTGTTACATGGGATGTACATGTCCAACACATGCACCGTTGGACATGCCTACACCAGTACAAGTACAACAACTAATGTAGGTCCTTAGTCAGGTTCCCTCACTACTAGAAAAAGGCCTACTAATGGCGCACCAGTTTTGCCTACTAATGGCGCACTACTGGTGCGCCATTAGTATCACGCCACTAGTATTTTTTACTAATGGCGCACCAGTGGTGCGCCATTAGTATCTAGTATACTAATGGCGCACCACTGGTGCGCCATTAGTATAGGCCTCGGTGCGCCATTAGTATAGGCCACTGGTGCGCCATTAGTATAGGCCACGGTGCGCCATTAGTATTTTTGAATTTTGAAGGCGGGAAAATAGTAGTGGCGCACCGTCTAACCCCCACCGTGCGCCATTGCTATATTTGAATTTTGATTTTGGATCTGGATCGCGATTTTTTTGCCCATTTTTTGCTCGTTTTTTTGGCTCGTTTTTTGCACGATATTATTTCAAATTTTGTTCCCGTTTTTGGATCTTGTACATTCTTTTGCCATGTTCTTTTGCCGGAGAGTAGTTCACCGGAGAGGATTTCGCCGGAGAGGAGGAGGAGTGGGTGACCGCAGCATCGCCGGAGAGGAGGACGAGGTCGCCGGAGAGGACTTCATCGGAGCATCGGAGAAGAGGAAGGAGAAACCATGAGGGGATGGGAGGAGAGGAGGAGGAGGAGCTCACCGGAGAGGAGGGGGGAGGAGCTCACATGAGATGAGGGAGGAGGAGCTCATCGGAGATGAGGGAGGAGGAGCTCACCGGAGAGGAGGGAGGAGAAACCGTGAGGGGAGGGGAGGGGAGGAGAGGAGAGGAGGGAGGAGGAGGTCGCCGGAGAGGAGGAGGAGGTCACTTGAGAGGAGGAGGAGGTCGCCGGAGAGGAGGAGGAGGAGGTCGCCGGAGAGGAGGAGGAGGAGGTCGCCGGAGAGGAGGAGGGTAGTATGGTGGAGGAGTGGAGGAGTGGAGGAGAGGTGGAGTGGAGGAGAGGTGGAGTGGAGGAGAGGTGGAGTGGAGGAGAAGAATGAAGAGGTAAGGAGGAGAGGACAAGCCCAGCCATATATACGGCATACTAATGGCGCACCGCGGGTAGGTGCGCCATTAGTAACTTTTTTTTATTTTTTTTTATTTTGAATTTTGAAGGCGGGAAAATACTAATGGCGCACCGCAGGCAGGTGCGCCATTAGTAACTTATTTTTTGATTTATTTTGAATTTTGAAGGCGGGAAGATACTAATGGCGCACCACGGGCAGGTGTGCCATTAGTAACTTTTTTTTAGTTTTTGGATTTATTTTGAATTTTGAAGGCGGGAAGATAGTAATGGCGCACCACGGGCAGGTGCGCCATTAGTAAGTTTGAATTTTTTTGAATTTTTTTGCCTCTCCAGATCTTAAAAGCCTCGTAACTTTTTTTCTGTTAGGTTTTTGAGGATTTTGAAAATGTTTAACGGGGTTCCCCCCGTTAAATTTGGATGTAACTTTTCGAGTAGATGATTTTTCATATAAAAACATTTTCATCCGAGTTAGTATGCAAAAGTTATGCCTATTTTTACAAATTCTCGAGAGATTTTGCAAAAAAGTCGAAAATTCATGTTTGTAAATTTTGCTAACAACTAGACCACATATCACATGGGAATATTATTTTCTTTTATTTTTTTGACATTTTCATCATTTTCTTTTATTTTTTTTAAAACTGAAAAGGCGATCCACAAGGGGGGCGTGCAAACGGGGAAATGTTTGGGCCAAAATACTAATGGCGCACCGTGGGAGTGGTGCGCCATTACTAGTTTCAACTAGTAATGGCGCACCACACCCACGGTGCGCCATTAGTAGTTTTGAATTAAAAAAAATTACACACTAATGGTGCACCAACACATGGTGCGCCATTAGTATTTAGTAATGGCACACCACATGTACAGTGCGCCATTAGTGTCCATCCCATCTATAGCCCTTTTCCTAGTAGTGCCTAGGTCTATTAAGCAGGGAGCTCGCTTTGCTCCTACCGACGGCTCGCCACACACATGCTTCCTCAATCATCTGCTCCACCACTGCCCTCACGGGCGATTGTTGGTTCCAAAATATTCTGGTGTTATGTTCGTTCCATGTGGACCACCAAATGAGTTGCACCAGGGCGTTCCACTTCTTTTTTGTCGTTGTGATACGTCTCTGACGTATCTACTTTTCCAAACACTTTTGCCCTTGTTTTGGACTCTAACTTGCATGATTTGAATGAGACTAACCCGGACTAATGATGTTTTCGGAATGACCTAAAAATGCACGGAGCAACTTTTCAGAATTAATAAAAAAATACTGGTGAAAGAATTAGTGCCTGGGGGCCCACACCTGGTCCACGAGAGTGGGAGGCGTGCCCCCTCCCCCTGGGCGCGCCCTCCTGCCTCGTGGGCCCCCTGGACGTCCACCGACCTCAACTCCAACTCCATATATTCTCTTTCGCGGAGAAAAAAATCAAAGAGAAAGTTTCATCACGTTTTACGATACGGAGCCATCGTCAAGCCCTAATCTCTCTCAGGAGGGCTAATCTGGAGTCCGTTCGGGGCTCCAGAGAGGGGGATTCATCGCCATCGTCATCATCAACCATCCTCCATTGCCAACTTCATGATGTTCACCGCCGTGCATGAGTAATTCCATCGTAGGCTTGCTAGATGGTGATGGGTTGGATGAGATTTACCATGTCATCAAGTTAGTTTTGTTAGGGTTTGATCCCTAGTATCCACTATGCTCTGAGATTGATGTTGCTAAGACTTTTCTATGCTTTATGCTTGTCACTAGGGCCCGAGTGCCATGATTTGAGATCTGAACCTATTATGTTTTCATGAATATATGTGAGTTCTTGATCCTATCTTGCATGTCTATAGTCACCTATTATGTGTTATGATCCAACAACCCCGAACTGACAATAATCGGGATACTTCTTGGTGATGACCGTAGTTTGAGGAGTTCATGTATTCACTAAGTGCTAATGCTTTGGTCCGGTACTCTATTAAAAGGAGGCCTTAATATCCCTTAGTTTCCATTAGGACCCCGCTGATGTCATGCAAGTTCTTTTCCATAAGCACGTATGACTATATTCGGAATACATGCCTACATTACATTGATGAATTGGAGCTAGTTCTGTGCCACCCTATGTTATAACTATTACATGAGGAATCGCATCCGACATAATTATCCATCACTGATCCAATGCCTACGAGCTTTTCACATATTCTGCTTTGCTTATTTACTTTACCGTTGCTACTGTTACAATTACTACAAAACTGACGATGTTACTTTTGACACTGTTACCGTTACTATCATACTACTTTGCTACTAAATACCTTGCTACAGATACTAAGTTATCCAGGTGTGGTTGAATTGACAACTCAACTGCTAATACTTGAGAATATTCTTTGGCTCCCCTTGTGTCGAATCAATATATTTGGTTTGAATACTCTACCCTCGAAAACTGTTGCGATCCCCTATACTTGTGGGTTATCACGCTGCAGGAAGCACACTAGTGATGCATTCTATCCATTGTGAGAGTATTGTCGTGGCTGGAGAGGGGGCAAGAACTTGAGGTGGGTTGCAAAGCTGAAGGACGGCTGGCCAAATCTGTAGCGTGAAGGGGCATGTAGCCAACAAGTGAATGACTTCTTCCATTGGCCCAGCACACAAAGAGCAAGTTGTGTTATGGGGCCATCTCTTCTTAGGAAGCAGGTCGGTAGTATTGCAGTGCCCTAGTATTGCTAGACATGCAAACAGCTCGCACTTGCCTGGCATGTCGGATTTCAAAACGAACTCGGCGAAACCACTCCGAGTGTAGCCCTCGAACTGGATTAGATATGCTGATTTAGCCGTGTAGATTCCGTTGGCAGACCATCTCCACCACACCTGGTCAAATGGATGGACCAAACAAGGTTCAGGTTTATTTGGCCTATTTGAAACGCTATACATTTGGGGGGAATTAGACTGATTAGAATTTTATGGAATTATTGTGTTCCAAACGGGCCTTTAGTTTGTGTTATTACTAGAAGTCTAGCAGCAAGCAACAACGACATCCTATGACATTTGATAAGCCCTTTTCTATACCTATGATGGTTGAAAAGCTATTTTATTTTCTAATTGGAGAAGTCGAAATGGAGCACAGTTTGCATGGCAACTAAGTACTGACAACGGTGGAGTAAAGCACACAAGAACGATGACGATGAGTGAAGCATTCTTCTCAATGTTCTACCGTCCAATAAAAGCTCCAGTCATCTGGGCATCATCTTGTCTACTATGCTAGTGGTACATGTTAGTACTTGGCAAGTGTCGGTGTCGAAACCGGCGGATCTCGGGTAGGGGGTCCTGAACTGTGTGTCTAAGGCTAATGGTAACAGGAGGCGGGGGACACAATGTTTACCTAGGTTAGGGACCTCTCTATGGAGGTAATACCCTACTTCCCGCTTGATTGATCTTGATGAATATGAGTATTACAAGAGTTGATCTACCACGAGATCGTAATGGCTAAACCCTAGAAGTCTAGCCTATTAGGTTATGATTGTTGTGGCTAAACCCTAGAAGTCTAAACCCTCCGATTTATATAGACACCAGGAGGGGCTAGGGTTGTACAAAGTTGGTTACAAAGAAAGGAATCTACATATCCGACTCGCCAGGCTTGCCTTCCACGCAAAGGAGAGTCCCATCTGGACACAGGATGAAGTCTTCTATCTTGTATCTTCATAGTCTAACATTTCGGCCAAAGCATATAGTCTGGCTGTCCTAGGACCCCTTAGACCAGGACTCCCTCGGTAGCTCCTGAATCAGCGTTCAATGATGATGAATCCGGCGCACGGATTGTCTTCGGCATTGCAAGGCGGGTTCCTTCTCCAAATACTCCAACATAGCCTTCCGAACATAGAAAACGTGTTCGGCTCTGCAAAACAAGTACCACACACAACCGTAGAGAGTATAATATTTCACGAGTCCAATCCACTGACAACTTTTTTTAGCGTGACATCACGCCACTGCCCGGTCATTATTCGAACCTTTTTTAGCTTGCCACTCCGTATTTCGAGGTGTGGTTTCACTGGCACGTCTTGTCGAAGCAGAGATCATGTCCCCTTTTCACGGGATTCTCATCAATACGTGCATGGGTAACCCAACCGTGCCATATTCACGACGCTTGGGGAATAGGCAGATTTTAAGGCGAGCACGGAGGCGCATGACTTTTACCTCCTTCATAAAGGGATAAGGATTCATCCTTGTTCACCCACGCCTTCTCCTTCCTCTGCCCATCCATTCTCGAGCTCCAACACTCAAGCTCTCGCCTTCTCCTCCCAAAAAAGCGCTCCAATCATGTCCGGATCAGGAGTAGGAGGCAAGTGGATGGCCTCTTCTGTCAAGAAGAAGGACATCAAGGAGCTCCGGGAGGCCGGGTACCTGGCCAAGGATATCGCTCACTGACTTTCGGCCAAGGGACAGATCATCCCCACCCCGGAGCCCCAAGAAAGGGTGGTGTTTCTCACACACTTCGTCCGCGAGCTGGGATTCCCCCTCCACCCGTTCATCCTCGTACTGATGTTTCACTACGGGCTAGAATTCCATGATTTGGCCCCCAACTCTATCCTCAACATCTCGGCATTTATTGTCGTGTGCGAGGCTGATACGTCTCCAACATATCTATAATTTTTGATTGTTCCATGCTATTATATTACCCCTTTTGGATGTTTATGGGCTTTATTTTACACATTTATATCATTTTTGGGACTAACCTACTAACCGGAGGCCCAGCCCGTATTGCTGTTTTTTGCCTATTTCAGTATTTCGATGAAAAGGAATATCAAACGGAGTCCAAACGGAATGAAACCTTCAGGAGCATGATTTTTGGAACGAACGTGATCCAGAGGACTTGGAGTGCAAGCCAAGAAGCAGCCGAGGCGGCCACGAGGGTGGAGGTCATGCCAACCCCTACAAGGCGCGCCCCCTGTCTCGTGCGCCCCTCGGGCGGCCACCGACCTACTTCTTCCTCCTATATATAACCACGTACCCTGAAAACATGCTTGTGTTGAAGTTAGCAAGTCCCGTAGCATGCACGTATGGTTAAAGATGTGTAACAAATTTGAAACATGAAGTGTACTTGGATTGTGCATCCTTATGAGTGGCGGTCGGGGACGAGCGATGGTCTTTTCCTAGCAATCTATCCCTCAAGGATCATGCGCGTACTGCTTGGATTTGGATGACTTCTAAATTATTGCAATACGTATATGAGTTCTTTTGACTAATGTTGAGTCCATGGATTATACGCACTTTTACCTTTACACCATTGCTAGCCTCTTCGGTACCGTGCATTGCCATTTCTCACCTTGAGAGTTGGTGCAAACTTCGCCGGTGCATCCAAACCCCGTTATATGATACGCTCTATCACACATAAACCTCCTTATATCTTCCTCAAAACAGCCACCATACCTATCTATTATGGCATTTCCATAGCCATTCCGAGATATATTGCCATGCAACTTTCCACCGTTCCGTTTATCATCATGACACACATAACTTTTGTCATATTACCATTCCATGATCATGTAGTTGACATCGTATTTGTGGCAAAGACACCATGCATAATTTTTCATACATGTAACTCTTGATTCATTGCACCATCCTGGTACACCGCCGGAGGCATTCATATAGAGTCATATCTTGTTCCAATTTTGAGTTTTAATTCATATGTTGTAAATCAATAAAAGTGTGATGATCAATATTAGAGCATTGTCCCCAAAAAGAGGACGAGCAGGAATTAAGCTTGGGGATGCTTGATACGTCTCCAACGTATCTATAATTTTTTATTCTTCCATAATATTATATTCCCCCTTTTGGATGTTTATGCGCTTTATTTTACACATTTATATCATCTTTGGGACTAACCTACTAACCGGAGGCCCGGCCCGTATTGCTGTTTTTTGCCTATTTCAGTATTTTGAAGAAAAGGAATATCAAACGGAGTCCAAACGGAATGAAACCTTCGGGAGCGTGATTTTTAGACTGAACGTGATCCAGAGGACTTGGAGTGCAAGCCAAGAAGCAGCCTAGGCGGCCAGGAGGGTGGAGGGCACGCTCACTCCTACAGGGCGCGCCCGCTGTCTCGTGCGCCCCTCGGGCGGCCACCGACCTACTTCTTCCTCCTATATATACCAACGTACCCCGAAAACATCCAGGGATCCAACAAAAAACAATTTCCACCGCCGTAACCTTCTGTATCCGCGAGATCCCATCTTGGAGCCTTCGCCAGCGCTCC
Organism: Triticum aestivum; assembly: GCF_018294505.1. Classification (NCBI taxonomy): domain Eukaryota; kingdom Viridiplantae; phylum Streptophyta; class Magnoliopsida; order Poales; family Poaceae; genus Triticum; species Triticum aestivum. Next base: position 230,531,704 of record NC_057804.1, on the reverse strand, counting down.
GTCGGAGGGGGAATCGACCATGGAGGGCTTCTACATCAATACCATAGCCCCTCCGATGAGTTGTCAGTAGTTTACCATGGACCTTCGGGTCCATAGTTATTAGCTAGATTGCTTCTTCTCTCTTTTTGGATCTCAATACCATGTTCTCCCCCTCTCTTGTGGAGATCTATTCGATGTAACTCTTTTTGCGGTGTGTTTGTCGAGATCCGATGAATTGTGGGTTTATGATCAAGTTTATCTATGAGAAATATTTGAATCTCCTCTGAATTCTTTTATGTATGATTGAGTTATCTTTCCAAGTCTCTTCGAATTATCAGTTTGGTTTGGCCTACTAGATTGATCTTTCTTGCAATGGGAGAAGTGCTTAGCTTTGGGTTCAATCTTGCAGTGTCCTTACCCAGTGACAACAGGGGTTGCAAGGCACGTATTGTATTGTTGCCATCGAGGATAAAAAGATGGGGTTTATATCATGTTGCATGAGTTTATCCCTCTACATCATGTCATCTTTCTTAATGTGTTACTCTGTTCTTATGAACTTAATACTCTAGATGGATAGCGGTCGATGTGTGGAGTAATAGTAGTAGATGCAGGCAGGAGTCGGTCTACTTGTCACGGACGTGATGCCTATATACATGATCATGCCTAGATAATCTCATAATTATTCGCTTTTCTATCAGTTGCTCGACAGTAATTTGTTCACCCACCATAATACTTATGCTATCTTGAGAGAAGCCACTAGTGAAACCTATGGCCCCCGGGTCTTTTATCATATAAGCTTTCAATCTACTTTTATTTGCATCTTTACTTTTCCAATCTATATTATAAAATACCAAAACTATATGTATCTTATCATACTATCTCTATCAGATTTCACTTTCGCAAGTGGCCGTGAAGGGATTGACAACCCCTTTATTGCGTTGGTTGCAAGTTCTTTGTTTGTTTGTGTAGGTGCGTGGGACTTTTGAGGAGCCTCTTACTGAATTGATACCTTGGTTCTCAAAAACTGTGGGAAATACTTACGGTACTATTACTGCATCACCCTTTCCTCATCAAGGATAACAAACGCAAGGTCAAGACATAGCAGAGGCCTTCCTCCGCATCCCACCTCACTTCGGCCTATGGCTGAGGACCTTCAATGTGAAGCCGAAGGTGGTGAGCAGCCAACAAGCAGAGTGCGGAGGCGCCATGGTGGGCAAGATGCCCAATGTCACCTGGCCCGAAGGCTCCTTCATGGAGACTGTAAAAGGATGGCAGTCGGGGTGGTTCTACATCACCGAGCCACGCGACACCAATTGGGCGGCGGCCCCCGCCTTCCGATCCGGAGTCCCAATGCGGCTCACCTCCTGGCAAGAGGATGGCATGGCATGGGGCTCTTTGGACAAGATGACAACGCTCCAGACGCGCGTCCAGAGCATGATAATCAAGAAAGTCAAGCTCGTCAACATACTCCAGGTTATGCTCGTCCGCCGGATTCTTCCGTGCCAAAGCTAGACTTGCTATCTGTGGGAGTTTGATCCGGCCAAGCATCAGACCCTATTAGAGCTCTTTGGCACAATGAATGAAGAAATGTGGAAGGTGCACTTTAAGGCCAACGAGTTGCCGCCGGCCACAGACGAGGATCGTGGGCACGACCTAACTCACCCAGCTAATCCGGTAAGTTCTCTTGTGTTTTCAAGGCGTACCATTTACTCACATACTAGAGGAAGGCATCCAAGTGTCCCTATCGAATATTTTAGGACTAGATAGAGATATCGGAGCGGATCGACTGCCTGAAGGCCAAGAGACTCAGCTCCTGACGAAGATGTTGTTTCTGGCACCTTACAGGGTGCCGGAGAAGAAGGCGAAGAAGAAGGCCAAGCGGACCAGAAGTTGTCTTCGCCACAAGGGTACTTCGGACGTGACGTCCGAGGACACCAACAAGCACTCCTCCGTCGAAGATGAAGAGGAATAGGAGGAAGAGGAAGAAATCCACTCCCCCCCTGTAGGGCAAAAAAAGAAAAGGACGGCCTCCACGTATCCGGAGGCCGAGGCGACCAAGAAAGGGAAAGCTTCCTTTCCGGACAGCTCCAAAGCGGCCACCAACAGCAGTAGGAGTGGAAGCCCAGGGAGAAGCCCCTCGCCGAATCGTAAGTGTACGGACACGTATTCCAACCCGGTTTCTTTACTTTATTGTTTTAATGTGCTTAAATTATGCATTTGCAGTCCGGCCTAGTCCCATATTGAGCAGTCCTTATTAAAGGATTCACTAGACCCGGCGGCGATGGACAACGGGACCATTCCATCGGCCACCTCTCCTCGGGACTTGGATGGCACCGAAGCGTCGTCCCAAAGGATCCCCGGCCCAGGAGAGAATCTGGCAGCCATCCAGGAGGCGGTAGAGGGTGAAGCCTCGGCTGCCGGACATACGGGGGAGCGGACCCCATGGATATTGATGATGGGGGTCATATTCGATTCGGCCCTTATCCGGATATAATTCTGGAGACCCCTACGGTTACGGAATCAGGCGAGCAGCCCCGTTTGAAGGGAAGGGGCGCGCCTATCCCGCCGATGACCTCTGTCCAACCAGAGGCACCGGACAGGTTGGTGGAAGCGCTGAAAGGCGCTTCCATTGTTGACGAACACCGTACCCTGAAGGTCCAGTCCGCGAAAAGCGGATAGACCAAAGCCTGCACTAGCCTTCTAACAGGCTTTGAGGTAAGCAACATAATTAGAAAAAGAATGTCACAGTATAGAAAGTAGCCCCTGATGCTCTGTCTGGTGTTCAGAAATAAAAGCCGAACAGAGGATTAATTAATTTTCGCAGGAGTCTAATCTGATATGTGTATGTGAATAAGAAGGCGTCGCTGCTGGCTACGACCACTCACACTGCAGAAGTCTCCGGACTGAAGTAGAATCTGGAGCGGGCCGAGGAAGAGCTCGGTCACGTGAATAGGCAACTGGAGGACAGTCAAGGTATGCAGTACCCTTGTATTTATTCAGGAAGGACGAATGATTCGTGCTGACTAAAGTGTCATGAACTTTATTAGGAGCCACAACCGAAGTAGCGGCCCTCAAGAAGGCGTTGGCCGAGGCCAAGGACAAAGTGGACAAGGAACGCGCCGCATGCAAGAAGTAGGAGGTCCGTGTCAGCGAGGTCCAGCAAGAGCTCCAGGCCGCCACCAATAAGTACAAGTCATTGGAGCATGATTTTAACGATCGAGAGTCCGAACTTGCCCAGGCCCGCTAGAGCACACAAGATGCCCGAGCCGAAGCCTAGAGCGCCCTCCAAGAAATCTAAGCGGCCAAGAAAATCGCGGCGGGTAAGGCTTTTATAATGCAGAGCAAACATGTGAAGGAAAGGTTCCTCTTATTGACCCGGATTTGGAGTTCTCCAGGGGCGTTTGCGGATCTGCCACGCAGCATATCATACCCTGTAGAATTCTATCGAGCCGAAGAAGGGATCTCTACGGAGAAGCTATTCTGGTCTCAATACCTTGGACTAGAATATCCAGTGCCCTTTAGCGACCAGCTGAAACAGCTGGTCGAGATGCATAAGGTGGCCGAACTAGCCACGAAGGACTTAATAATCTGGCTATGGCCTGTCGAGCCCATGCCCAGCAGCTACTTCGGACTCGTGAAGCGGATTGTGAGTGCCTGCCCACGGCTTGAAGCCATCAAGCGGTCGGTCTGTATCGAAGGCGCGCGGATGGCCTTTGCCCATGCGAAGATGCATTGGGCGAAGATGGACGCCATGAAGCTGATGACCGAGGGGCCGCCTAAGGGCAAGGAGCACCGCTGATCCGAACTATATTTTGATAGTGTCCTGGAGGAATCCCGCATTGTGGTGGAGCGATGTGACAAGGATATTATATTCCCATGAATACATTCATGTTATCCTGTCCTATAATATGAAATAAGATCTTTATGTCATATAATGCTGGTTTATTTAAAATTTTACCTCTTGTGCGGCCGTTTATAAAATCTGAGAGTTGGCTAGTTGTCAACTTCTGCCCCCATGTAGATAATACGGGGGTGTTCGGGATAAATCTAAACACTCTTTACTCCACTTTTTGGTCCTTAAAGGAGGTGTTTAGCGCAACGAACAAGGCAATCGGACTCTACGACTTTATCACCCTCACTTAGCCATAGGAGTTTGACAATGAAAATTTTGGTGCATCCCCTGGTGTTCGGAAGGCCAAACTTGGGGCGCTATACACGCCTAATCGGATAAAAACCGATTCCTTGCATAATGCAGAAAAAATCTCTAAGGATTTGAAACCTCTTGAATAGCTGACCAGCTCTCGCCGCATCATGACAGTCAGTTTTCGGATTTCTCTACTGAGGTGCTCGTCCGGAAGAACCGGGACACAATCACAGTCTCCCTTTACTACCCTAGCAGATATAGCAGAACGTAAGGTAGTAAGCACGGGAGCCGGGCAACCCAACTATTGACCAAGACATGATTCGGAGCCGATGCATATAATGGTACAAGTTCGGGGTGCCGAACTGCACTGTAAAAGTGTTCGGACTTTATTGCCATGTTATGGGGTATGATGAAGCCCGTGGCAAATTAATGCGTACCACAGTGTACGGGTGCAATTTATAATATATACAAAGACAAGGAAAAAATGAAATAATAAGCTGACGCCGCAAATATTGACCCACATGTTATTTTACATTGTAATTTGATTAATACGTCAAGGCATATTTGTACAAGTAATGTGATAAGCAAATAAGGCTATTTGACATGCCATGACATGGGGCTAGCTACGTGCGAGTATTAAAAACTGGTATAACGATTGTTAGTAGAGACCATCTAGGGGTTCCCTTGTACGTCAAAGCTCCTTGCCTTCTTGGTGTATCCATCCCATGATCCGTCTGATGATCAGGTTATCAGAAAAGCCTCGAGAAGAGGAAAAAACTGGAAAAAAAGAAAAAGTGAAGGTATGCGAATCCAGGGGCGGTTGAGCCGCATTATGGACCACGGTCTAGCTGTGCCTCTGTCCATGCCCATGGTATTTTGAGTGCGTAGTTATGTACGCACGGCACAAATGTCACTGCTTGATTGGTATTGGGATGGAGGCCGAATTGCTAGTCAAGCTCTTGACGAGCTGGACAGTCCCGCTGCAGAGTAGTTCAGACTCGCTTGACGGTGTCCGGGGGCTTTACTACCGAATTGAGGTTCTGCCTAAAAAGGCTACTCCATACTTCTGCTGCAAGGGCCGTGGTGTGTTCCTCAGTACGGAGGGAGCGTTCCGTATTTCCATTGACCGTTATGACACCGCGTGGTCTGGGCATCTTGAGCTTGAAGTAGGCGTAGTGCGGCACCGCATTGAATCGGGCGAATGCGGTTCGTCCAAGCAGTGTATTATAGCCACTGTGGAAGGGGACAATATCGAAGATTAACTCTTCGCTTTAGAAATTATCCGGGGATCCGAAGAGCACTTCCAGTGTGATTGAGCCCATACATCATGCCTCTACACCTGGTACAACACCTTTAAAGGTGGTTTTTGTGGGCTTGATCCTTGAGGGATCGATACCCATTTTGCTCACTATATCCTGATAGAGCAGGTTCAGGCTACTGCCACCGTCCACCAGGACTCAAGTAAGGTGGAATCCATCAATAATTGGGTCAAGAACCAGTGCCGCTGACCGGCCATGACAGATACTGGTCAGATGGTCCCTGCGATCGAAGGTGATCGGACAGGACGACCACGGGTTGAACTTTGGGGCGACTCGCACTATCGCGTAGATGTCCCTAAGTACATGCTTGCGCTCCCTCTTGGGGATATGGGTGGCGTATATCATGTTCACCCTTTTGACTTGGGGGGTAAATTTCTTCTATCCCCCTGTGTTTGATGGTCGGGGTTCCTCGTCGTCGTCATCGCTTTGTGACCCTTTCTCCTTATTCTCGGCATTTAACTTGCTGGCCTGTTTGAAGACCCAACATTCCCTATTAGTATGATTGGCTGGTTTATCAGGAGTGTCATGGATTTGGCATGGTTGATCTAGTATGCGGTCCAGACTGGACATGCCCAGATTATTTCTCTTAAATGGCTACTTCCGCTGACTGGACTTAGAGCCACTGAATCTGGCATTGACCGTCGTGTCTTCGGTGTTATCACCATTGTTTCGATGCTTATGTCTATTGCGTCGGGGCTTGCCGTTGCTGTTTCTGGCTTCAAAAGTGCTAGGCTCGCTTGTATTGTTGTTGCTACGGCCTAGCCAGCTATCTTTGCCCAAACAGAAGCGGGTCATGAGTGCCGTAAGGGCTGACATTGACTTTGTTTATCCTGGCCAAGGTGTCTGGCCAACCATTCATCACGGATGATGTGTTTAAAGGCTGCTAGGGCTTCGGCGTCCGGACAGTCGACGATCTGGTTCTTTTTAGTTAAGAACCTAGTCCAGAATTTCTTCGCTGACTCTCCGGGCTGTTGGATTATGTGACTTACGTCATCGGCATCCGGAGGTCGGATATATGTGCCTTGGAAATTGTCGAGGAAGGCGTTCTCCAAGTCCTCCCAGCTGCCAATGAAGTTTTCGGGCAGACTATTCAATCAGTACCTAGATGGTCCCTGGAGTTTGAGCGGGAGGTATTTGATGGCGTGAAGATCATCACCGCAGGCCATATGAATATGGAGAAGAAAGTTCTCGATCCATACCGCGGGGTCTGTTGTGCCATCATATGATTCGACGTTCATGGGTTTAAACCCTTCTGGGAAATCGTGTCTCATTACTTTGTTAGTGAAGCAAAGGGGGTGTGCGGCACCTCTATATCGGGCTAAGTCATCACGTAGCTCGGATGGAGTTCATATGCGGTTTTTGGGCCGGAGGTGGTTATGTTTGTCACGTTCAGCCGGATGGCCATTATCGCGCGTCGGTGCACACCCCCGTGATCCATAGATCGATCTTGTCTGACCTGCTCTGTTTTCCATATCATGTTGCAGGTCATGTGTATATCCCCGAGCTGTTGTATTTCTGTTTGTTCAGCAAGGTAGTTCGGGCTGGTGTTCGGCTCGGGGTGCCGCTCTGTCCCGGCCACGTGGTGGTGGGTCAGCCGCATCGTACCTTGGTAGGACGTGGTAACAGTTTGCACTTCGGGTAGCTTTTGGTTGGGCGCTCGAGCCCATATTCCTCGGCTGCCAGGACATTAGTCCATCTTTCATTGAGCAGATCTTGATCTGCTTGAAGCTGCTGCTGCTTCTTTTTCAGGCTTCTTGAAGTGGCAATTAGCTGACTCTTAAAGCATTCCTGTTCGGCGGGCTCCTCAGGCATGATGAAATCTTCGTCGCCAAGGCTCACCTCGTCCTTGGAGAGCGGAAGGTAGTTGCTATCCTCTGAGTCTTCGTTCATGGCGTGTTTGCCAGGGATGACTCGCCCATCCTCCCATTCCTCCTGTTCGGAGGTTGGCTCAACGGGGTCTTCGTTGTTTTCGGCATCATCCAGAGTGTTATTTTCTCCTGTGATGATATTGCTGTTTTTACTACGGTGTGGCTTAGAGCGGCATCGTTGACGTCGGTGCTTTGGTTGTGTCTCAGGAGGTTTATCCTCGACTGGATTTTTGTTGCCGCCGTTGTTTCCTTTGGGTGTATCCACCATGTATATGTCGTAAGAGGAGGTGGCTCTCCAACACCCTGTATGCGATGGTTCCTGATCCAGTCTAGCATGGTCGTCCATGCCGCCGATGTATTCGGAGTCGTAATCCAGCATGTCGGTTAAGTCGTCGACAGTGGCTACAAAGTGGGTGGTGGGTGCAACACAAAGTTCTTCGTTGTCCACTTCCCACTCGAGCCGGACATAGTTCGGCAGAGAGTTCCCCGACAAGGAGAGGGATTTTAACGAGCTTAACATGTCGCCAAAAGGCGAGTGCTGGAAGATGTCCGCGGAGCTGAACTCCAGGACCGACGCCCAATCAGGTTCGATGGACGCGGATGCACGCGGTCCGGAACCCATGGCCGGAGACGAGTCTGAGGTTCCGGTAACACAAGCCCCGCTCAATGTTGGGTCTATGTGTGGCTCGAGCGCCGCCGAGTCTGCGGCCTCCTTGGCGGGGTTAAGCTTCCCGTCTTCGGACGACGCAGTCCACTCTGGCTCTAGGGCCAGGGCGGTCATAGGTGCTATCTCCTGCGTGTGGCCCAATGACAGATCTAGGTCATGTTCATCATGGTGGCCGAGGGCCGCCGTCATGGTCTCGAACCCGTCGAAGATCGAGTCTCCGCGGACGTCGGACACAAAATCCATGCTTCCGAGTCTAACCTGATGGCCAGGGGCATAGCTATTGATCTGCTCTAGATGGCCAAGCGAGTTGGTCCGCAGTGCGAAGCCGCCAAATACGAAGATCTGTCCGGGGAAGAAGATCTCTCCCTGGACTATGTTGTTGTAGATGATTGATGGAGCCATCAAGCCTTCTGGTGACGATGCAGTGGAACTCTCAATAAAAGCACCAATATCAGTGTCAAAACCGGCAGATCTCGGGTAGGGGGTCCCGAACTGTGCGTCTAAGGCTAATGGTAACAGGAGGCGGGGGACACAATGTTTACCCAGGTTCGGGCCCTCTCTATGGAGGTAATACCCTACTTCCTGCTTGATTGATCTTGATGAATATGACTATTACAAGAGTTGATCTACCACGAGATCGTAATGGCTAAACCTAGAAGTCTAGCCTATGAGGTTATGATTGTTGTGGCTAAACACTAGAAGTCTAAACCCTCCGGTTTATATAGACACCAGGAGGGGCTAGGGTTGTACAAAGTCGGTTATAGAGAAAGGAATCTACAGATCCTAATCGCCAGGCCTGCCTTCCACGCAAAGGAGAGTCCCATCCGGACACAGGACGAAGTCTTCTATCTTGTATCTTCGTAGTCCAAAAGTCCGGCCAAATTATATAGTCCGGCTGACCGAGGATTCCTTAGTCCAGGCCTCCCTTAGCAAGTCCATTTCGCATCCAATCACCACCCCGCCATCTCAAGAACGATATACACATCAAGGAGCCCAAAACAAATGGCACCATAATTGGGCTTCTCCTTGGATTTTTGGTTGCGAGTGCAGGGTACTGATCCAATGTTGGATATGAAGAAATCTTATTCATGGCTTCTTGGATTCTGGCAATAAGATTCGGAGGTACAACTCTTTTAACCATCTTGTATTCTTCTCCTCCTGACAGGAAAGTATCCTATGATGTGAATCCTCTTCCATGAAAATATTTTTAATTTTTACCGCTGCCGTGTTTGGCGCTTAACCGCTATTGCTCACCTAGCAATCTGCTTGCTACTAATTAAAAAGGGTCAAGATTTAGATTGCATATCCTGTGTAAGAAATGGGATGTGGTTTGTATGCTCGTGGATGGCAACTACATCTCTTCAATAAAATACAGGTTATGCCTGCTCCTAAAGCCAAATAGGTCCAAGCTAGGTTTCAACTGATCTAGGTAGACAGACCAATAATATGTATAGTTCTTATATTTAAAGAAGGTACAAGTGGTGCCCAAGTTTCAACTGATCTTTATCATCCCAAGTTCTCAACTTCCAAATGCATCGGATGCCAAGTGCATATAATTATTTATTACTCCCTCCATCCCATAATCTAAGAGAGTTTCTGAAACTACATTAATGTCAAAAAACATCTTACATTATCGGACGAATGAAGTAGTCCACAATGGTGAATTCACTAAGTCAACTGGCTACTAGTATCAGTTGGATGAATTCTCTCGCTGGCTTTGAGGTGGAATATATGAACACATTGGACACATATTTCTGTACAATTTATATGTTACAAAACATATATTTTATTTTTATTCTTTGAAGAAAGGGTCTCTCACAGAAACTTTCTGAAACATCATGTGTTTCCTCTATGATGCTTTAGATGATCACAGGTTGATGTAAGCAGGGAATTGTTTTAATAAAATGCACTTGATAGTTGGTACTTAACTTTAGATACCGTCCTACTCCAACAGTATCTTCTTGCACAGTTGTACTTGAAACAAGAAAATGGCAATGGTACCATCACTGCACCAAAAATGTCATAGAAGATCTCGAGAGAGAGGGTTGGATTGTACCCAAAAAATCAAGTTGCAATTAATACACCTCGCCACTTGTTGTTACTGTGACATAGAGTGTTGTACTGTGGAGCAAATATTGTCAAAAAGAACATACCATGAGGTGAAAATAAAATGGAGATTAATCGAAGGAAGACGCTCCATCAAGATGTTATAACTTGGCAGGCGCTTCTGATCAAGTAGTATCATGAGCTATAGGTGTTTCGAGGTCGCAATATTAAAATCACGGACATGGAACGGTGGTTCAATCAACGGTGCGTCTTCCTGGTGGGTTCAATCACGTTGTTTAATGTGCAGGAAATGCAAGGAAAAGGCGATGTGTTGACAGGATTTTTAGTGGCGACAAGAAGCAATGGAAATCAAGCGTTCGCGCGGCTGTGGAATCGAGCTAGATTGGATCCTCGTGCTCTCGTGCATAATGTGGGTTGGTGATATACGGGGTTTGCTAGAGATGCTCTACGAAATTTTCATAAGAATACAGATGATATCAGGCAAAACAAAAAGGCACATGTGGCGCCTGGAGGAAAGTGAAGTAGCACCGGCAGCGGAACCGCTGGGCAAGAAGCGTACGGGATGGATTTTTTTTGACTGGTACATACGGGATGGCTAAGGCACATGATATCTGTAATGCACGTTGCACAGGGTTCACATGCGAGCGACGCGATCTGGCCGTCCCGTTAGCGGTTAGCGTAAGTACGGGTGGTTTCTCCCGGTTTTGGGAACCTTCTAGAAGGTTCCCCGAATCGGGGTTTTTCTGTTGTTTTTTGTGGCTGGATTGTTTTAGGTTTTATCTTCTATTTTTTTGTCTTGGTTTTTATCTTTCCTGTTTCATTCTTCTCTTTTCATTTCTTTCCTTTTTCTATTTCTTTCTTCTAAAATTCGCAAATTTAAAAAATGTATAGAATTCAAATTTGTTTGAAAATTTGAAAATATGTTTGGGGTTTTCAAAAAAATGTTCGTGTTTTCAAAAAAAAAATCACAAATTTGAAAAAAAAATTGTGTTTTCAGAAAATGTCCGCTTTTATAATATTGTTATGGATTTACAAAAAATGTTCGAGTTTTCTAAATTTTTTCAGAATGTTATGCTTCGAAGTTTTCACAACTTTCCACAAAATGTCCAGAATGTCAAAAATCGTTTTGTTCACAAAATAATAGGTAATATAAAAAATGTTCACATTTTCAAAATATGTTCACAGGTTTAAAAAATATCTTTTTTTTTGATAAATGGCAAACTCAAAATATGTTCGAGGCATTTAAAATATGTTTTCATTTCTAAATTTTGTTTCATAAATTCGGAAATGTTCTATAATTTCAGAAAATGTTACAGAGTTTTCAATTTTATAAAAAATGTCCATGTTTTCTGAATTTTATAAAAAATTGTGTTTCACACAAATTGTTTCGTAATTTCAAAAAAAGTTCATGTTTAGAAAAGAATGTTCATGATTTTCAAAAAATGTCCCTGTTTATCCAAAAATTTATAGTTTTTCAAAAAAAAGTTCTGAAAGTTGCAAAGCGTTTGTGTTTCATAGAATATTTTGTTTTTGGAAAAAAAATTGCTTTAGAAATTCCTAAACTAATTCTGATCTGCGTAGGGTGTCTGGTTCTTTACGTTTGGTGCTACCATATAATCACATAAGAGAGCTAGCATAGTTTGTAGGAACACGTCATCTAGATTACTCGATCCAATGTTTGAATCCCTGCGATCGCAATTAAATTTTTGAGCAATGCGTGCATCATGGGCCAGGTAATTGACGAAGCCCACAAACGAACTGCCCTCTACAAAACAACAGCTAGCTGACGCAGAATGCGTCACATAGGACCTCCCGGCTAGGGCAGGCAACATGCTCTGTGGCGTGAGGCCCATGAGGTGGAAGTGGCCCAAACTGGGGAGGCAGCCCAAGCGTGGGCAGGCCCAAGCGAGGATGCAGCAACTCTGTAGCAGTCAGCGTGGCAAGCCGGTGCTAGGTATCCCATGGCGACAAACTGGGGAGCTCCTATGCAGTGCTTCAGGCGGCCGTTAGCTAGTTGTCGCTCGCACCGTCGCTGGCATGGGTGGCCCACGAGCGCCTTGCTAGCTCCGGAAAACAAAAACTACTACTGAGTTCGGTCGCTCGCTTCACTGGATCGGCCGCCCGCTAGCAGCCAAGTTTTTTCGGTTCCCTTTTTCTATTGTTGATCCAGTAGCAAAAAAACTGCCCACTTTTTCTATTTCTTATAAAATAAAATTGTGAAATAAAAAAAGAGTTATAGATTTAAATAAAAAAATCCATTCAGTTCACAAAAAATTTATTTCTTTAAAAAATGCTCATCAATTTTGAAAAAAAGTTCGTCGAATATGAAAAAAATCATCGGATTATGGAAATGGTTCATCGATTCTGGAAAAAGTTCGTCTATTTTGAAAAAAGATCATCGATTTTGAAAAAAATCATTTATTTTGGCAAAATGTCATTGATTTTGAAAAAATAATCATCTATTTGAAAAAACGTCATCAATCTTGAAAAAAAATCATAGAATTTAAAATAAGTTCATCGATTCTGAAAAAAGGTTATCTATTTTGAAAAAAGTTCGTTGATTTTGAAAAATGTTCATCGAATATGAAAAAATGTTAATCAAAGTTGAAAAAGTTCATCAGTTCTAAAAAAAAGTTCATCTATTTTCAAAAAAGTTCCTCGGTTTTGAAAATAAGTTCTTCGATGTCAAAGAAAAGTTCATCGATTTTGGATTAGAAGTTCATGAATATGAAGAAAAAGCTCATGCATTTAGCAAAAAGGAAACAAAAAACAAACAACCCCGTTCATTGAAAAAAAAGGAAAAATGTTCCATGAACTAAAAGGAGGATAAAAAGGGAAAGGAAGTAAGTAAGCACAATCGGTTACGATGGCCTAGTGGTTAGTTCGCTTCCCTCTAAACAGGGAGGTCTCGGGTTCGAACCTGGATGACATACCCTTTTCAAACTTTCCGACAGAAAAAGTTAGGCCTTAGACGGGTTAGCCTAGCTACCGGTGCTAGTTTGCAGAAACAATAATAACTATTGCGTTGTTCTAAAAAAACTGCTACAATCAAGCAGGGACAAGAAAAAAAAGGAGTTGTGCAATTTGCACGGAAGGTTTATTTTCCTGCTGGATCTAGTTAGGCATTAGACGGGTCGGCCCAGCTACCGGCGCTAGTTTGCAAAAACAATAATAACTGTTGCATTGTTCTAGAAAAACTGCTATAATCAAGCAGGGACAACAAAAAAAGGAGTTGTGCAATTTGCACGGAAGGTTTATTTTTCTGGTGGATCTAGTTTGTTGGGAGGGCCTCAGTGTGCGACAAGGACAACAACAGACACATAAGGTTCGGAGGAACCTGCAAATGCATTGCGAGGATCATGTTGTACATGGACGTCGAGCAATACATAATGGTGTGCTGGGTTGATACGACGTGAAGGTGGAGCATTGTTGTAGTCCGGCAGATGGGGTCATACATACAAGGCAGCGGCTTGAACAGCTTGGCGGATCGATAGGGACGGCGGTCAAGAGTAGAAGACGTTGATGATTTCAACAGCAGTGACATAGGAGTGCGCTGCTGATGATGACTGACTTCTAGGTGTGAAAACAAGTGGTACAGGCCCAAGGGATTGTGCGCTTCGATATGGCGATGATGTGTGTTCGATTCAAGAGTGTGTACACATGGGAGCTTGATAACCCATAAGTATAGGGGATCGCAACAGTGTTCGAGGGTAAATATTTAACCCAAATTTATAGATTCGGCACAAGGGGTGTACACATGGGAGCTTGATAACCCACAATTTATAGATTCGGCACAAGGGGATCGCAACAGTTTTCGAAGGTGTTAGCAGCTGAGTTGTCAATTCAACCACACATGGAGATTAATTATCTACAACAAAGTGACTAGTAGCACAGTAGTATGATAGTTTTGATAGTAGTGACAGTAGCAACAGTAACGGTAATAGTGATATCGGCGGTATTGTAGCAGTAACGATATCGATAGCACTAGTAGTAACTTAGGAAGAACAATATAATATAAATTCGTAGGAATTGGATCGGTGAGTTGTTGGATGATATTCATCATGGGACAATTATAACCTAGGGCGGTATGGCACTAGCTCCAGTTCATCGATATAATGTAGGCATGTATTCCGTAAATAGTCATACGTGCTTTATTAAAAGAACTTGCCTGCCATCTTTTGTCCTACCCTCCCGTGGCAGCGGGGTCCATATTGGAAACTAAGGGATATTAAGGCCTCCTTTTATTAGAGAACCGGAACAAAGCTTTAACACATAGTGAATACATGAACTCCTTAAACTACGGTCATCACCGAGAGTGGGCCCGGTTGTTGTTACTCTAGGGTTGTCGGGTCATAACCATAGTAGGTGACTATAACTTGCAAGATCAGATCTAAAACATGGATATAATGATGAATTCATAAATGGTTTAGATCTGAAATCATGGAACCCGGGCCCAAAGTGACAAGCATTAAGCATAGCAAAGTCATAGCACCATTAATCTAAGAACATAGTGGATACTAGGGATCAGGCCCTAACAGAACTAACTCGATTACATGATGAATCTCATCCAACTTCTCACCGACCAGCGAACCTACGAGGGAATTATTCACTCCGGGTGGGGAGCATCATGGAATTGGCGATGGAGATGGGTTGGTGATGACGAAGAACAAAGACCCCCCCTCCCCGGAGCCCCAAACGGACTCCAAATCTGCCCTCCCGGGGAAGAACAGGGCTTGGCGGTGGCTTTGTCTCATGGATCGCAATAATTCTTTCTCCCTGATTTTTTTTGGAATAATGTGATTTTGTAGTATCAAGGGGATCGTCAACGGGGCCATCAGGTGGGTACAACCCAACTGGGCGCGCCAGGAGAGGGGGTGCGCCCTGGTGGGTTGTTCCCACCCAAGGGCCCCTCTCTGGTGGGTCTTGGCTCCAAAAATCCTATTTTATTCCATAAAAAATCCTTGCAAAATTTCATTCCATTCCGAGAACTTTTATTTCTGCACAAAATCAACACCATGGTAGTTCTATTGAAAACAGCGTCAGTCCGGGGTTAGTTTCATTCAAATCGTGCAAACTAGAGTCCAAAACAAGAGGAAAAGCGTAGTAAAAAGTCAATACGTTGGAGACGTATCAACTCCCCAAGCTTAAACCTTTGCTTGTCCTCAAGCAATTCAGTTGATGAACTAAAAGTGAGAAAGAAAAACTTTTAGGAACTCTTTTGCTCTTGTTTGCATAAATAATCTTAAACAGCACCCAAGTTTTTAGCCAACAATATAACTAACCATGTCAACAATATCATTTAAAGATTATAATGACTCATATCAATGACATAATCAGCTAGCGAGCAATAATAAAATATCTCAAACAGCAACACGTTATCAAAACAACCATGATATAATATGACAATAGTTGTATCTCGCTAGCCCTTTCTAAGACTGCAAAACATAAATGCAGAGCACCTCCAAAGTTCAAGCAGCGACTAAACATTGTAATTCATGGTAGAAAAGATCCATTCATGATGCACCCAACATTAGCTACACATAATGCATAAATCATGACAGCTGTGCTCTACTCAGTTTCTGGTGCTTGGTTTAGAAGGTGGTGACACAACATAAAAGTAAATAGATAGTCCCTTCATAGAGGGAAGCAGTGATTTGCAGAGGTGCCACAGCTCAATTTTTAAAACAGAGATAAATGATATTTTGAGACATGCACCCTTCTTATTCACTTCACGACCATCAGTTATCAACATCTTCCATGCTAAGCACGCTAGTGGCGGTTCCAAAGGGGAAATGTAAAGGTTTTTACTCCATTGGGAGCTTTTGTTTGATTATTTCAGAGATGAACTCTTACTCATGTTTGCAGTTTGGGATTGGGAATCCCTATTACCGCCCATTTTCTCGTGTGATGGCGAGTGAATAAACACTCGACCTGAGAATAACCCTCTTAGCATGGAAGATACGGACCACCACATGTCGTTCCATGAACGATCCAGTCACACAAAAAAGGATAAGTTTTAGAAGTTTTTAGAGGTGGCGCATGCAAATTTACTTAGGACGGCAGGGTAATACCGGATCTAGGTAGGTATGGTGGACTCATCTGGAATAACTTTGGGTTCAAGGTTTTTGATGTACAAGCAGAGTTCCCACTTAGTACAGGCGAAGGCTAGCAATTTATATTGAGAAGCGGCCATCTAGAGAGAAATAACGACCATAACCATGCATTATGCGTAAGTAACATTGGACACTAGCATGAGTAGGATATGAACACCATGAACATAAATATCATAGAGGCTATGTTGGTTTTGATTCAACTACATGCATGAACATGTGCCAAGTCAAGCCACTCAAACATTCAGAGGAGGATACCATATCATCATACTACATCACAATCATTTTAACGCTATGTTGATATCCAAGATAAATCATTATCAACTCCCAGCTACGTATGCATGGCATGAGAAACTATAATCTCTAATTGTCAGTGCAAACGTGTTTAATCATAATGGGTTGAATCATGGATACTAGGTTAAACATATTTACAAAAACGGAACAAGTCGAGTTCATACCAGTTTCTCTCTGCCACGACCAGTTCATCGGATGTTGTCATTATTGCCTTTCACTTGCACGGCCGAATGATATGAAAATAATAATATTGCAAGAGTGCAATGGACTAAGCTGGAATCTGCAAACATTTTATTCAACAGGAGAAGACAAGGTAAAATATGCTCTTATTAGTTCAACCATTATTCATATGAGAGCCACTCAACATTTTCATCGTGGTCTTCTCCTTGGGAAGACTCAAGTAAAAAGAAAAGAAATTGAGATAAACATACTGAAATATTTTTGGAGATTTTGATTTTCTAGAACGGGCAAATAAAAGGGAAAAACAAAAACAAGGAAAATAGTATTTACACGGGAAAGCTCCCAACAAGCAAAAGAAGAACAAGGAAATATTTTTGGATTTTCTCTTTAACACTACTACTAAGCATGCATAGAAAGTAAACTAGCTACAACTAATTTTTTTTGTTTTTTCTAAAGTTTTTCAAACACACAAGAAGAAAGAAAGAAAATAAATCTAAGAATGGATGATACAATGAAAAAGTGTGAACACCGACAAATGAAGTATATGGACAAGAATATAATGTCGGTGAGAAACACGTACTCCCCCAAGCTTAGGCTTTTGGCCTAACTTGGTAGTCCATTAGTAGCCTGGAGGGTAGAAGGGCTGCTAAGGAGTGGGCATCCACTCATCCTACTGCTGAGGCACCTCCTGTGCTACCTCTGCAGCAGCCTGAGTGTTCCGGCAGGCGATGATGTCTGTAGGCATAATCCTGTATCCGCCCCTGGCAACAGAATCAAACAAGGCAGGAGCAAGCAACGAAATAATATCACGAGTTCTTACACTAAAAACCAGGTTATATGGAATAGGGATGTCAGGAGATTTATCATCAGTGAAATGGTTGTGATCCATGGCTGCTCGGTCTAGGTAAACCTTGGTCAAAGGATAGTCATGCGGGCGTATCTCAACCTCAAAGTGAGCCGCCAAATGAGTAGCAAAAATCCAACCATGTATTTGACCCTGAGAATTATTAAGATGCAGGCGACGAGCTACAATAGCTCCCAAGCTATAAGTGTTGTCACCCTCCAGTGCCCGGCGTAAAACAGCAAAGTCTGGTGCGCTGAGCGCGCCTACTTTCTTTCTAGCAAGCAGACACTTAGCAACAAATAAAGCAAAAGAATGTATGACAGGAAAGTGTAAGCTAGCAGTCATGGTGGCTGACACTCCTCTCTCATCCCGACCGTCGAAGTGCGATAAAAGGCCTCAAACTCGGCCGGCCTAGGCTCAGCCAAGCTCCCATCAGAAGGGACCATGCATATGTTGCAAAATTCAGTAAGTGGTATCTGACGGTTTTCAGCATATGAATCAAAGCTCACTTCAAGAGGATTATTCCTAGGCAGGATAGTAAAACTTTGAACAAAGATGTTTATGAGGATTTGGTGGTGATCACACTCATCTACGATGAAGTAGGTGAGGCTGGCATTAGCTATATATTGCATGAACTCCTCAAAAGTTCTAGCCTCTTGTAGGAACAGGATGAACGGCCATTCGCATGGTCGTACTTCCACCAACCTCTGAGGGCGGAGATCACTATCGGAAGACTCCCCAATAACACCCTTGGAGTTCTTCCTCGAGCCAAACTTCCCGAAGATATTCATGTTCGTGTACAATTTCTGAAAAATAAAAATTTTGAGGTAACAAAAATTTGTTAACAAAACTTCACAAAATTGATAGCACCTACTCCTGGGGATACATAGATGCCATAGCAAGCATTCAAACTACTTTGAATAATAAGAATTTAACATGCAAGCTCATCTACAACAGCACCAAGAGTAGCAAATTATTCAAAGTATAAACCACAAAAACAAAAACTAATTGGACAAATGGTGGAGTCACATACCAAGCAACAATCCCCTGAAACAGTTTCGGAAACGGAGCTTCGTGCAAAGAGATTGAAATTCACGGGTTTGAGCTCAAGAACACGGGAGAGAGAGCAGTTGGGATTTTTTTTCTGGAGGTAAGTGATGACGTGGGCTAAAGAGATAAGTGAGGGGAACCACGAGGGGACCACAACCCACCAGGGCGCGCCCGGGGGTTCTGGTGCACCCAGGTGGGTTGTGCCCACCTCGTGCACCTCCCTCTAGTATTATTTTTGCACCAAAAATTCTTTCATATTCAGAAAAAAATCATATCAGGTTTTTAGAGCATTCCGAGAACTTTTATTTTTGGGTCATTTTTTATTGCATGGGAAATTCAAAAAACAGACAAAACATGGCATTTTATTTTATTTAACTAATAAAAACAGAAAACAAAAAGGTAGGGACATAAGGTAGTGCTTACTAAATTCATGAACTTCATACCGTTCAAAAATGATTCATTAATAAGCTTGATCAGGTCTTATTAACAACCACTTTTGATTAGCATGAAACCGAAGAACTTTCATAAATCACTAAGTTACCTCAATGGGGACATGCATTTCCTCAAAAATAAGCATTTCATATTTCTTTTTGACAGTAGGTAGAGGTATTTGAAAACTTCCAATAGTATTTGTCGGAGGTTTTTCAATAACATTAATACCATTCACTTGGAATTGTTTCTTCACAAAAGTGCACCGTATGCTCATTACCATTAATATGAAAAGTGTGCTTGATTTTATTGCAATCAATAACAGCCCCTGAAGTCTTAAAGAAAGGTCTACCAAGGATATTTGACATGTTGTCATCCTCGGGCATCTCAAGTTTAACAAAGTTAGTCAAAATACTAACATAAGCAACAACAATGGGCACATCCTCACATATGTTGATAGGTATGGTAGTTGATTTATCATCCATTTGCAAAGATATTTCATTAGGTGTGAGTTTATTCAAGTCAAGTCTTTTATATAAAAGAGAAAGGCATACCACTAACACCAACTCCTAAATCACACAAAGCAGTTTTCACATAATTCTTTTTGATAGAGCAAGGTATAGTTGGTATACCCGGATCTCCAAGTTTTTTCGGTACTCCATCGTTAAAAGTATAGTTAGAAAGTATAGTGGAGATTTCAGCTTCCGGTATTTTTCTCTTATTTGTTATGATATCTTTCATATACTTTGCATAAGGAGGCATTTTAAAGATGTCAGTCAAGCGAGTACGCAAAAAGACTGGCCTCAGCATTTCAGCAAAGCGTTCAAATTCTTCATCATCTTTCCTTTTAGTTGACTTGTGTGGAAAATGCATAGGTTTTTGAACCCACAGTTCTCTTTCTTTACTGTGTTTTCTAGCAACAATGTCTCTTTTATCATATCTTTTATTCTTAGGTTGTGGGTTATCAATATCAACAGGTGGTTCTATATCAACATCATTATTTGTTTCTTTGTCATTATTAGGTTGAGTGTCTTCATGAATCTCATCATTGTCTTTTTCATTATCACTAGGTGGATGTTCATTACTAGATTGAGTTTCGGCATCAGAGATAGAAGTTTCATTTTCATTATCAGGAGGTTTGTCTATTTCAGGTTCACTAGAAGAATGCAAAGTCCTATCATTTTTCTTTTTCTTTTTCTTTTCCTTTGTATAAGGACTAGGAGCACTAGTGTTATTTCTTTGCGAATCTTGTACAATTCTTTTTGGGTGTCCCTCAGGATAAAGTGGTTCCTGAGTCATTTTACCTCCTCTAGTTGGAACTCTAACAGCAAAGTCATGTATATTATGATTCATTTAATCAAGTAATTCTCTTTGTGATTTAGCAACTTGTTCTAACTGGGTTTGAACCATAGAAGCATGTTTTCCAACACCTCTAACATCATTTGAGATTCTAAATAACAAGTCACTTAAGCGAGCAATCATATCAGAATTATATTTCAATTGTTTCATAACATTTTGCATTGAAGTGATCTTGCTTTCTAATGTAATTGTCAAACTCATAAAGGCATTTACTAGAATGTTTATTACGAGGATCATCACTATCATTGAATTTCAGTAAAGATTTTACCTCTACCACATTGGGTGGTGGTGGTGCTTCAAGCCCATGTATTTCTTCGATAGGTGGTTTTTTAATATCGTCGGCCTTAATACCTTTTTCTTTCACAGATTTCTTTGCCTCTTGCATATCTTGAGGACTGAGATATAATATGATCCTCTTCTTCGGAGTTGGTTTAGGAGGTGGTTCAGGAATAGTCCAATCATCATATTTTTTCAATATGTTATTCAATAATTCTTCAGCTTGAGCAATATTTCGTTCCTTGAAAACACAACCAGCACAACTATCTAGGAAGTCCCTAGAAGCATAGGTTAGTCCATTATAGAAGATATCAAGTATTTCATTTTTCTTAAGAGGATGATCAGACAAAGCCTCCCCCAAGCTTGTGGGAGACTCTCTTCTTTAGTTTGAACAATGTTAAATATTTCCTGTAAGGCAGCTTGTTTCTAATGAGCAGGAAAATATTTTTCAGAGAAGTAGTAAATCATATCCTGGGGACTACGCACCCAACCAGGAGCAATAGTATTGTACCATGCTTTAGCATCACCCTTTAATGAGAAAGGAAATAATTTGAGAATAAAGTAGTATCAAGTTTTCACATCATGAGTAAAAAGGGTGGCTATATCATTCAACTTAGTAAGATGTGCCACAACAGCTTCAGTTTCATAACCATGGAAAGGATCAGATTCAACCACAGTAATTAACTCTACATTGACAGAGAATTCATAATCCTTATCAGCAATAGCAATAGGTGAAGTAGCAAACTCAGGATCACATTTCACTCTAGCATTCAGAGTTTTTTTACCTGTGTAATAATTTCTCAAGATCATCTCTATACTTACAAGCAAGAATATCTCTAGTTGCCTCATCACTCATAACATAACCTTCCGGTATCTTAGGCAATTCATATCTAGGAGGGATAGCTCTAGCAAGCGTTTCATGAGTTTCAGTTTCAAGCTCATCATTAGATTCAACAACATCATGTTGTATTACTCTAGCAATTTGTTCATCAAGAAATTCACCAAGTGGCACATCAACATTAAGGAAGGTACTAGAATCATCATAAGCATCATTCAGAGTAGAAGTAGCATCATCAATAACTTGCGACATATCATAATTAATACCATGTGGTGGTGGTGTTGCAAGTTTACTCATAACAGAAGGTGAATCTAAAGCAGAACTGGATGGCAGTTCCTTACCTCCCCTTGTCTTTGAGGGAAATATCTTACTCTTTGGATCCTTGAGATTCTTCATAGTGATAAATTGATAATAATCTCAAGTGACTCAACAAATATAGCTATGCTCCCCGGAAACGGCGGCAGAAAAAGGTCTTGATAACCCACAAGTACAGGGGATCGCAACAGTTTTCGAGGGTAAGTACTTAACCCAAATTTACAAATTCGACACAAGGGGAGCCAAAAAATATTTGAAGGTATTAGTAGCTGAGTTGTCAATTCAACCACACCTCGAGATTAATTATCTGCAGCAAAGTGATTAGTAGCACAGTAGTATAATAGTTTTGATAGTAGTGACAGCAGCAACGGTAACATTAACAGTGATAGCAGTGATATTGTAGCAGTAACGATAGCAGTAGCAATAGTAGTAACTTAGCAAGAACAATATAAATATAAATTTGTTGGCATTGGATTTGCGACTTGTTGGATGATATTCATCATGTGACAGTTATAACCTAGGGCGATACGGCACTTAGCTCCAGTTCATCGATATAATGTAGGCATGTATTCTGTAAATAGTCATACGTGCTTTATTAAAAGAACTTGCATGACATCATTTGTCCTACCCTCCGTGGCAGCGGGGTCCATATTGGAAACTATGGAATATTGTGGCCTCCTTTTAATAGAGAACCGGAACAAAGCATTAACACATAATGAATACATGAACTCCTCAAACTAAGGTCATTGCCGAGAGTGGGCCCGGTTGTTGTCACTCCGGGGTTGTCGGATCATAACTATAGTAGGTGACTATAACTTGCAAGATCGGATCTAAACATGGATATAATGATGAATTCATAAACAGTTCAGACCTAAAATCATGGCACCCGGGCCCAAAGTAACAAGCATTAAGCATAGAGAAGTCATAGCAATATCTATCTAAGAACATAGTGGATACTACGGATCAGGCCCTAACAAAACTAACTCGATTACATGATGAATCTCATCCAACTCGTCATCGACCAGCAAGCCTAAGAAGGAATTACTCACTCCCAGTGGGGAGCATCATGGAATTAGCGATGGAGATGGGTTGGTGATGACCAGGAACGAAGATCCCCCTCTCCGGAGCCCCAAACGGACTCCAGATCTGCCCTCCTGAGGAAGAACAGGGCTTCGCGGCGGCTTCGTCTCGTGGATCACGATAATTCTTTCTCCCTGATTTTTTCTGGAATAATGTGATTTTATAGTATCAGGTGGATCGTCAACGGGGCCACTAGGTGGGTACAACCCACCTGGGTGCGCCAGGAGAGGGGGGCGCGCCCTAGTGGGTTGTGCCCACCAAGGGGCCCTCTCTGGTGGGTCTTGGCTCCAAAAATCCTCTTTTATTCCATAAAAATTGCTCGCAAAGTTTCGTTCCATTCAGAGAAGTTTTATTTGTGCACAAAAACAACACCATGGTAGTTCTGCTGAAAACATCGTCAGTCCGGGGTTAGTTTCATTGAAATCATGCAAATTACAGTCCAAAACAAGAGGAAAAGCGTGAGAAAAATTCAATATGTTGGAGACATATCAGAGCTTGAATTCAATAGGCGCGAGGCTGGGCTAATCATCTACTACTAGATCATTAAGGGCGCGCGTTGCCGCGCCCGTCTATTTATATGAAAAAAATGATAAAATAAATTGTAAATAAATGCCACATAAAACACATTAAATTTGCATCAAGACAAACAAAAATATTATTCAAGGGAAAACTCAAGGTTCATGGAGACAAATTGGCTTGGTATGAGAGCATATACAACAATATTCAGAGACTACAACTAATTAATACCAAGACATAAACAACAGAAAAATAAACATGTATGGCTCCTGGAGAGGTAATATTCCAGTCATCCGACAAGAATCGAGAGGAAAAATGTATGGGATTAACATGGATCCTATAATAAGATCCCAAATGGTGACCAAAAGATTATTGCAACAAATACAAGCAGGAGAGCTATAAGAGGAATTTTTGCCCTATATATCCTTGACAAAGCAAATTAAATTTATTGAGTGTAATTTGTTTCCCTGTTTAGCATCCTCTGGGTATACTTCTATTAAATTCATTGAGCATAATGCAATCGCCCGACAAACTGTTTGGGACCGCAAAGATTCTAATTTCACAAATAAAAATGGTATGATCAGCGAGATATAAACCAAATAAAATATATCAAGAACAAATTAGATGTGGATGTTTCCTTGTTATATCTGTCAGATCACACTTCCTCTGTGTTATACATAAATTAGGAAGTAACTTCAAAAAAATTGAAAGAGCAAATCAACAAATAAGATTACCAACAAATAGCTAATAAAGGAATGGGATATGACAGTGGGAAATCATTACAGCCCTGTACTCAATCAATAGACTGAAATTTGTTGGTAAGAATAGGAAATATGATACGCGTAACAACTTTAATAATTGAATGGCAAGAATATGAAAGAACCTGGTAAATTTCAAGAAAGACAGAATCTTTGTAAGGTACAAATATCATGAGAAGACACCTCTTCAGATTATTATTTTCTCAAAAAGGGGAAAGACCCCGGCCTCTGCATCATCATGATGCACACAACCACTTTTATTAAAAGGAAATAAATAGGTCTAAAACGTACATAGTATAAATTAAAACAACAAAAAGAAAAAGGAAACACCACAAATGGTGGGTACAAACGAAAGATTAGATGACTTAACCACATAACCTATTAGTGACATGCCAGCCAAACCGATTGAATAACGCCTGTGAAACCATCTCCACACAGTTGCACCCAATGGCCATGAGGCCCCCAGCATCCCCGCGCTGAAGTGATGACCACATACTGATCAATGCGGTGGCTCTGAAGATAACCTGCAAAAAATTAATAGAGTGAGACCTGTTGAAAACACAGTAATTGCGGCAATTCCAAATTGCCCAAAGTAAAGCACAAACCCCTACACAGATATGACCCTTAAGTATTTTGTTGATACCAACCAACCAGTTTCCAAACAAATTTGGGATACTTGTTGGTGGTGGCAAATTATATGCAACATGAACCGTGCGCCAAATCAAAGCCGCGAAAGGGCAGGAAATAAAAAGATGTTGAATTGTTTCATCCTTATCACAAAAAACACTTCTTACATCCATTCCAGTTTAGTTTAGCCAAATTATCTTTGGTGAGGATCACCTCCCTCTGAACAAACCACGTAAAAATTTAATCTTTAAAGGTACTTTGATTTTCATATATGCTTTCTATGGAACACAAGCCCCGTATTAATAATATCTTCATACATAGACTTGGTAGCAAGCACCCCTTTGTTATTTAGTCTCCATCTATAGACGTCAGGCGCATGAGATAGGTTGACCAACATCAACCTATGAACTAAATGGAGCTGTGACATCCATTTATCGCCAATCAAGGCCCTCCTAAATTGGATGTTCAGAGGTGTTGAACCAAGGACTGATTGAACTATATCGTCTTTCTTATGCACAATATTATACAAAGATGAGTACTGAACCGCAAGTGGTTGTTTCCTAGCCAGGTATCTTCCTAGAAACTAGTAGATTGACCGTCACCAACTTCAAATAAACCCCTCATAAAGAAAGAATACTTGACCTTCATCAAGCCCTTAAAAATGGAGAGCCAGTTGGTTTGGCTTCCACCTGGGATAAGGTCTTCGAATATAAGTATTTATTGTGTAGGAGCTCTTGCCAGACCCCTTCCTTACTTTGTAACTTGAATAGCCATTTGTTAAGCAAGCACCTATTTTTGATTTCCATGTTTTCAATGTCCAATCCTCCTGGGTCCTTTGGTCTACACAAGATGTCCCATCTTGCCAGTTGATACTTCCATGTGTGTTCATCACACTGCTAGAACAACCTAGACCGATAAAAATCAAGTCTCTTTAATACCCCTTTGGGTATTTCAAAGAAAGACAACATAAACATTGACAAACTTGTGAGAACTGCATTGATTAGAGTTAATCGTGCCCATTATGACATGAGTTTACCCTTCCAACAACTTAGTTTTTTCTTCAAAATGATCTTCTATAATTTTCCATTCTATGTTAGCGAGCTTTCAATGATGAATGGGTATACCAAGATAAATAATAGTAGTGTGCCGACCTCATACCCGAATAGATGTCTATATTGGTCTTCATTTTCTTTGGATCTACCAAAGCAAAAGAGCTCACTCTTATGAAAGTTTATCTTGAGGACAGAAAGTTGCTCAAAAAGACATAGTATTAGTTTCATATTTGTCGCCTTCTACAAATCATTCTCCATGAAGATAACTGTATCATTAGTATATTGAAGAATAAAGACGCCTCCCTCCACCATGTGCGGGATGAGCCCACCAATCTATCTATCCTCGTTAGCCCGTGGTAGGAGGATGGCCAACATATCAGCTACAATGTTAAAAAGGGTATATAAGAGACATATGATCATCTTGTCTTAAATCTTTCAGGGTTTGGAAATAATGACCAATATCATCATTTACCTTGACCCTGACACTCCCACCCTGGACAAAATATTGCACATGTTGATGCCATTCGGCTGCGAAGCCTTTCATCTGCAGAGCTTGTTGAAGAAAAGGCCATTTGACTTTATCATACCCCTTTTCAAAACAAACCTTAAAAACAACTCCATCAAGTTTATTTTTGTGAAGCTCATGGATAGTTTCATGTAGAACGACTACACCCTCCAAGATGTTTCATTCAGGCATGAAAGCAGTTTGAGTAGGGTGGACAACCGATTGAGCAATCATGGGAAGCCTATTAGTACCCACTTTGGTGAATATTTTAAAGCTGACATTCAACAAACAAATAGGTTGTAACATAACAAATTTTCAATTTGGAATGTTATACAATAGATCATCATTGCTTATCATATTTTATTGCATTTTGGCTTGATCCTAGAAATTTCACGTAACTCAAGGACCCACGGAGAAACTTGGAGATTTCTTTATTTTCATATTTGAGTTTTCTCAAATTTTGAAAATAGGATCATTCAATTTTAATTATTTTATCTTTGAATATTTCTTATACAAAAATAAAAGAGAGGGAATAAAATGATTTTCTCAAAATAAAGAAATGTTGATGATTTAATAATAAAATCAAATAAGATTTTATTTCGGAGTTTATCACTATTTTCTTTGAATTTAGGAAAAATGTGCGTTTTTCAAAATTGCATTTAGGCCCCCAATAAATGTTCATCTTATCCGGCTTATTTTTAGAAGACAGGGAAAATTTATTTCTGGATTTTTGGAGTCCATTTAGTATTTCTTTTCTTTGTTTTACTGCACGAAATTATTTATACAAAAAAACGAACCGACTCGGGCCGCCATGGGCGACCCGGACTCGTTCGCTGCCCAGGCTTTATAAGCCGCCCCACCCCGCCGCCCCACCCCAGCCCGCACCCCACCCGAACCCTAACCCTAGCCTGTCGCCGCCGCGGCCGCCCCCGCCCGCGCCGCACGCCGCCCGCTACTGTCGCTGCCCCGCCGCCGGCGCCGTCCGCCTCGCCGCCGACTGCCGCCAACCCCGCTGCCTCGCCGGAGCCCGCCGCCGCCGCCGAAGGTAGCCGTTGCCGCTGCCTCGGTTTTCGCGAGAAAACCGATCAGTTGTTTTTGAAACCCTAGATCCGTTTTTTTGTTAGATCCGGTTCGGTTTATTTTTCGGTTTAGTTTATTTTGCGGATGTTCGTCCTTACGTTTGTTTTAACAAACGGTTTTTGTCGTTTAGCCGCAGACAGCGAACGTTCGTTCGTTAGCCTGTTCGTCCGTTTTTCTTTTTCTCGGATTTTCCTCGATTATTTCCGATCGCGATTTCTGATCCGATTTTCGTTCTAGTATAACTTTTCGCTCGTTTATCGGAATCAGGAGATTCAAGCCCCTAGAGTTTCGTCTCAAAACCCTCTTTCTGTTTAACCAACTCAAAGAAGATTTTGCTACTGTAAAATTTGACTTAGGTCCATATTAGTAAATGACGCTTGTTTCTTTCGCCGTTTGACTTCCGTTGCTTCATTTGATTTGATTCCTTTTTGCAAACCGGAGTACTTAAGTTGAACTTTCTGGTTAGATCTCTTATTTGAGTTTTACCCGTGCATTAGATGAGTGCTTATTGTATGCTTGTTTGTTTGCGATAGAGTACCCGAAGTGCGCCTCTTACTACTACGAGTCTCTAGGTTTCATGGATCCTCAGCAAGGCAAGTAACACTTTGATCATACCTCTTTTCTATCCAGTTTTATTGCGTTAGATCAATCCTTAAACACTTGCATGATTAGGATCTGATTTAATATGTGGGTTTTGGTAAGTAGATGAGGTGGAACCTATTACCTGTTTTATTATCAAACCTTTGGGAGTTGCTTCTACGTTTGCTTATGTCGCTATGCTATGCTACTAGACGTGGATTGGGTGAGTGTATCCATGAAAGATGTGAGATTATGAATTAATGGTTTACATAAGGTGGCAACTTTACTACACATCTGGGTGGATTGAGGCACCTGGGGAACCCAGTGTTGCCTGTATTTTTTGGAAATCCTGGGGTACCATGTGATTCTCCTATGGACCGCCACCCAGGCTCAAAGGGATCATGAGATTATTCTTGCTAGAAACTTTTGTGTGCAGCCGCAAGCTACTATGGGCTCTAGCATAGTTGATTAAGTCGTGTGAACTCTTACAGTGGTAGACTAGCAGATGTAGGGGAAAGTAGGTGTAACTGTCTACCCATCGTAAGGTGCAAATGCTTCTGAAAGACTATGTCTCGGTCATCCGTTTCTCAAATACCATGTAGTGCGAGAATTCCAACGGAGGAGATCGAGTCTTGCGGGGAAAAGTGCGCAAACCTCTGCAGAGTATATAAACTAATCATGGTTACCCGTGTCCCCGGTTATGGACGTTTTGATTATCTAGTACCTGGATTATCATGTGAATCTCATCATGTTATTTTATTTAATTTTTTGGGTTTTAATGATGATGCTTAATTGGGATTGAGTTGGGTGAACCTTATCAATGTTTAACAACCACCATGATAGGTAAATAAAATTTATTCCTTTGCCGTAGGGAAAAATTGGCTTTATGCAAAAGTGTAACCATAGAGCTTTCCACCAGCCATATATGCATGTAGTATAGCATTATTTCTATTCATTACTCTCTATGTGTTACATTGCCAGCATATTCCATGTGCTGACCCGTTTTTGGGCTGCAACGTTCATGTTGCAGACTTTTCAGATGACGAGTAAGGTGCCTTAGTTCGTGGTCTTATACTCAGTGATGCCATTGGAGTTGATGGATTCGCTTGTCTTCCAAGCCTTCCGTTATTATCATTATTAGATGGAATTAAGCCATATTTATTATAATAAGTTCTCTTTTGAGACATTCAATGTAATAAGTGTGTGATTGCTACTCGGTTATAAATCCTTCAAGTACTGTGTGTGTTAGCATTACCGATCCAGGGATGACACTAATGCACAGAGATCAGACTGTTTGAGGTCTGGTCGCTACAAGATGATATTAGAGCACAGCTGACTGTAGGACACGACCACTAAGCTAAAAGCCCTAGATCACTACTCTCTTCTCATTTCTGACTCCTCTCCCTTTTCTACTCTTTTAGGATGGTGGATGCAAGGAACAAGTTCACGCAACCGGATGAATATACACCCTTTGTACACCACTTGAAGGAAGTCACTAGATACCTGAGCATCAGAGTACCTAGCTTCACTGGGACCTACATCACCACTTTACCAGAAGAGGAGCGTTGGATGATTCAAGTTCAAGTTCCAGGAAGGACATTCATGCCAGTCACTAAGCCCATAGAGTTTTCCTTTGATGCACCAACCAGGAGTCTAGGAAAGAGCATGGCAACCCACATCACCATTGGACGCGTTGGAGAAGTTTACCATAAGGATTTCAAGGATACTATTTACCAGATTTGTGGGCGCCGAGATGAGCAATGGGAGATGATCAGCACCAGGAAGGATAGATCAATTGCAGCTTTCGTCCAGGAGTTAAACCAGCACATTCGTCACCAGGAGAACCAGATGTGCGCAGGCATGATAGATCTGAAGAAGGCTATGACCAAAATCATAGAATTGGAAGAAGAACTCAAGTCTACACGCGATGGATATGAGGAAGAAATAAGGACACTCGTGCAGAAGAATGATTATCTGAAGAAGAAGCTAAAAGTATTTATGGGATTCCCCGCGACTGGAGGAGAAGAGGATGATTGCACTTGCCCGGAGAACTACATCATCATCGACGACACCGACTCGGACCTAGATGATAGTGATGATGACTTTGTTGATGAATCTGGAGCAGATATCATGGAGTCTTCGACCGATCAATTTTTTAGTCGACCACCATAACCGTAGTAGTATTCCCCCATGTATATAGTATAGTGAGAGCACTTTTGTAACGATAGTTAGACCGTTGTATGCCCTTGTTTGAATTTATTGGAGTGATATTGATTGCATTTGTCTCATGTGCATATGGGTAGTGTTTTTCTCTATAAACCTCCTTATATTCTGTATTCTCATCTTTTCTAAACCCTCAGATGCCTCCGAGACGTGACAATGGATTTGCTTTCCCATGGGAGATCACTCAATTGATCCAGTAGCAGAATGCATTGGTGAAGATGTTAGTCCAGAATCAGAATCAGGGGAAGAACAACAACAACAACAACCCACCACCACCACCACCTATTGATCACTTAGCCCGTTCTTGAGGCTGAATCCGCCGGTGTTCTCCAGCAGCATCGAGCTGATATTTGCAGATGATTGGCTCCGCAAGATGGGAAGGGAGTTGACCACTGCAGGATGCACAGATGCGGAAAAGGTGCGTTTTGCCGCACATCAGCTTGATGGACCCGCAGCATCATGGTGGGAGAATTTTACAGCCACTTATCCCATCGACACTGTCACATGGGACCAGTTTCAGCAGGCTTTTTGTACTGCTCATGTTTCAGCAGGAGCTATGGCCATGAAGAAGTGTGAGTTTCGCAACTTGCGCCAAGGAGGATGTACTGTTGGCCAGTATGTGGATGATTTTAGTAAGCTAGCATGTTATGCCCCAGATGACGTTGCTACGGATGCAGCTAAGCAGGAGAAGTTTCTGGAAGGACTGAATGATGAGTTGAGCATGTAGTTGATGGTGGCAACCTTCAACAATTACCAGGAGTTGGTAGATAGAGTGCTCATGATTAAAGGGAAGCAGCAGAAGATTGACAACCGCAAGAGGAAGTATGGACAAGGGAAGTACAATTCTGGAGGAGCTCAGCAGAAGCCTCGTTTTACCCCAAACTCGAGAGGAGCTTTTCAGCATGCCCATGGAGGAGGGAGCTCACACAACCATAGTGGCCCCAAGAATGGTAATGGGAATGGAGGAAGCAACGGACAGAACCATACCAACCCATCAACCCCAGCCAAGAAGGACCTGAGCCACGTCACATGCTACAAGTGTCAGAAGACTGGACATTAGGCAAATGAGTGTCCTGAAGCTAAGAATGGAAATGGCAATGGAAACTCTGGGAAGAAGCCAAACCCTTTCAGCAGGGGACAGGTGAACAACGTTAACATGGAAGAGGTTGAAGCCCAGCCAGATGCAGTAATAGGTAATTTTTTGGTTAAGTCATTTACTGCAATCATTCTTTTTTTGATACTGGTGCATTGCATTCATACAAATCAAGGGGATTTGTGGATAAGTATAAACTGTCCACCAAAGTTCTTAGAACACCTATGTTAGTAAGCTCACCAGGAGCGGAGTATATGGCCAGTCAAGGATGTTTTTAGGTGCCATTAACCATAGGTAGGCATGTTTTCCCCTTGAATTTAATCATTTTGGAGTCACAAGGTTTGGATGTGATTCTGGGTATGGATTGGCTATTGATGTATGGAGGAAACATTGATTGCGCCAGCAAGTCAATTTTGCTTACCACCCCAAAAGGAAGAAGGATCAAGTATGTATCCCGGCACGAGCCGAAGAGGACTGAAGTGAATTCCTTATCAGGAGTTGTACAAGAGGAAGTACCAGTGGTGAAGGATTTCCCTGATGTATTTCCAGAAGAATTGCCAGGCATGCCACCAGACAGAGTCATTGAGTTTTTGATTGAGCTTTTGCAAGGCACAGGGCCAATATCTACGAGACCGTACAGGATGCCCGCAAAAGATTTGGAGGAAATTAAGAAGAAGATTAAGGAGCTACTTGATAAAGGCTATACTCGTCCAAGTTCTTCACCTTGTGGATCGCAAGTGCTTCTAGTGGAGAAGAAGTATGGATCATTGAGGATGGTTCTCCATAATCTAGGAATGAATGAAGTGACAATCAAGAACAAGTATCCACTACCGATGATCAATGATCTGTTTGACCAGTTGCAAGGAGCTAAGGTATTTTCCAAGATCGATCTGTGATCAGGATACCACCAGCTCAAGATTCGAGACCAGGATACACCAAAGACAGCTTTTACCACAAGGTATGGGCAATATGAGTATACCGTTATGTCATTTGGTCTGACTAACGCGCTTGCCTATTTCATGAACATGATGAACAAGGTGTTTATGGAGTTTCTGGATAAGTTCGTCGTGGTGTTCATTGATGACATTTTCGTCTACTCAAAGAATGAAGAGGAGCATAAGGAGCATTTGCGTTTCGTACTTGGGAAGCTCAGAGAACATCAGTTGTATGCCAAGTTCAGCAAGTGTGAATTCTGGTTGAAGGAAGTTGGATTTCTCGGACATGTTATATCCGGAGAAGGAATAGCAGTAGAACACACCAAAGTTGTCACTACGAAAAATTGGGAAGCCCCAATGACAGTTGGAGAGATCCAGAGTTTTCTTGGACTCGCAGGTTACTACCGGAGGTTCATTGAGAATTTCTCGAAGATTGCGAAGCCCATGATGGAGTTGTTGAAGAAGGACACCAAGTTCAATTGGACTGTGGAATGTGAGGCCAGTTTTCAGGAGTTGAAGAAATGTTTGGTTACATCACCGGTGTTGATTCTGCCAGATCAGCGCAAGGATTATGAAGTATATTGCGATGCATCTCGTCGAGGACTTGGATCAGTGCTTATGAAGGAGGGAAGAGTTGTTTCATATGCCTCACGACAGCTTAAGCCCCATGAGTTAAATTATGCTACACATGATTTGGATTTAGCGGCCATAGTGCATGCATTGAAGACATGGAGACATTTTCTCATCGGAAACCATTGTGAGGTATACACGGATCACAAGAGTTTGAAGTACATCTTCACCCAGAAGGAGTTGAATCTCAGGCAAAGGAGATGGTTAGAGCTCATTAAGGATTATGATATGAGATTGCATTATCATCCCAGAAACGCTAATGTAGTAGTCGATGCGTTGAGCCGCAAGAGCCACGTCAACACACTCATGACCAGAGAGTTACATAGGGAGTTAGCCGAGGATCTTCGCGAGCTATGTTTGGAGATAGTTCTGAGAGGCTATGTAGTAGCATTGGAGATTCAGTCTACTTTGATGGGCAAGATCGGAGAAGCTCAGAATACTGACAAGGAGATAGACGAGATAAAGGAGAAGATGAGCAAAGAAAAGGCTAAAGGATTTCGTGAGGATGAGCACGATACCTTATGGTTTTAGGACCACGTTTATGTGCCTAATGATCCTGAAATCAGGAAGTTGATTCTGCAAGAGGCCCATGATTTGCCGTATTCGATTCACCCAGGAAATACCAAGATGTATTTGGATTTGAAGGACACTTTCTGGTGGACCGGGATGAAGAAAGATATTGCGGAGTATGTAGTAGTTTGCGATGTATGTCAGAGAGTGAAGGCAGAGCATCAGAAGCCAGTAGGATTGCTACAGCCATTGCCGATACCCGAATAGAAGGGGGATAAGTTAGGCATGGATTTTATTACGGGATTGCCCAGGACTCGTTCAGGCTATGAGTCAATATGGGTTGTAGTCGATCGTTTGACGAAGGTAGCTCATTTCATCCCAGTGAAGACCACTTACACCAGTGCTATGTTGGCGAAGATATACATGACCAGGATCGTATGTCTGCATGGAGTTCCGAGGACCATTGTATCAGATAGAGGAACCCAGTTTACCTCAAAGTTCACAGTTGCATGAAACTTTGGGTACCAGGCTAGAGTTCAGTACAACCTTTCATCCACAGACAGATGGACAGACCGAGAGAGTCAATCATATTCTGGAGGACATGCTGAGAGCTTGTGCGCTAGATTATGGATCTAGTTGGGACGACAATTTGCCATATACAGAGTTCTCTTACAACAACAGTTATCAAACCAGTTTGAAGATGACACCTTTCGAAGCTCTGTACGAATGGAGGTGCAGGACACCGTTGTTGTGGGATGAAGTTGGAGACCGTCAGTTCTTTGGACCAGATTTGATTAAAGAGTCTGAAAGGAAGGTTAAGCTGATTCACGATAGCCTCAAGGTAGCCCAGTCTAGGCAGAAGAGCTATGCGGATTCTAAACGCAAGGAGATAGTTTAGGAAGTAGGAGACAGAGTTTATATTTGAGTGTACCCACTTCGAGGAGTTAAGCGTTTTGGAGTTAAGGGAAAGTTAGCGCCACATTTTGTGGGACCATACAAAGTTTTGGAGCGTATAGGAGAAGTTTCTTACAAGTTGGAGTTGCGCGAAGGATTGTCAGGAGTTCATGATGTGTTCCACATTTCCCAGTTGAAGAAGTGCCACGCTGAGATGGCTGACATACCGCTGAGAGATACAGTGCCACTGGAAGCGATTCAGCTGGATAGTGATTTGACCTTTGAGGAGAAACCAGTTAAGATTCTCGAATATGCCAGCTGAGTCACCCGTAGCAAGGTTATCAAGTTTTGCAAAGTTCAGTGGAGGCACCATACCGAGGAGGAAGCCACCTGGGAGCGAGAAGAAGATCTACTGAAGGACCACCCTCACTTATTTTCTAGCCAACCCAAATCTCGAGGGCGAGATTCATCTTAAGAGGGGTAGGTTTGTAACATCCCAAATTTTCAATTTTGGAATGTTATACAATAGATCATCATTGCATATCATATTTTATTGCATTTTGGCTTGATCCTAGAAATTTCACGCAACTCAAGGACCCACGGAGAGTGTTGGAGATTTCGTTATTTTCATATTCGAGTTTTCTCAAATTTTGAAAATAGGATCATTTGATTTTACTTATTTTATCTTCAAATATTTCTTATACATAAATAAAAGAGAGGGAATAGAATGATTTTACCAAAATAAAGAAATATTGAGGAATTAATAATAAAATCAAATAAGATTTTATTTCAGAGTTTATCGCTATTTTATTTGAATTTAGGAAAAATGCACGTTTTTGAAATTGCATTTAGGCCCCAAATAAATGTTCATCTTGTCTGGCTTATTTTTAGAGGACGGGGAAAATTTATTTCGGGATTTTTGGAGTCCGTTTAGTATTTCTTTTTTTTGTTTTTCTACGTGAGATTATTTATAAAGAAAAACAAACAAACGAACCGACTCGGGCCGCCGTGGGAGACCCGGACTCGTCCGCCGGCCAGGCTTTATAAGCCGCCCACCACACCGGCCCAGCCTAGACCGCACCCCGCCCGAACACTAACCCTAGCCAGCCGCCGCCGACGCCCGCGCCGTGCGCTGCCCGCTGCTGCCGCCCTGCCCCGCCGCCGTCGCTGTCCGCCTCGCCGCCGACTACCGTCGACCCCGCCGGAGCCTGCCGCCGCCGCCGAAGGTAGCTGCCGCCGCCTCGGTTTTCGCGAGAAAACCGATCGGTTTTTTTCGAAACCCTAGATCCGTTTTTTTGTTAGATCCGGTTTGGTTTATTTTTTGGTTTAGTTTATTTTGCGGACGTTCGTCCGTACGTTCGTTTTAACAAACGGTTTTCATCGTTTAGCTGCAGACAACGAACGTTTGTTCGTTAGCCTGATCGTCCGTTTTTCTTTTCTCGGATTTTCCGCGATTATTTCCGATCGTGATTTCTGATCCGATTTTCGTTCTAGTA
Organism: Triticum aestivum; assembly: GCF_018294505.1. Classification (NCBI taxonomy): domain Eukaryota; kingdom Viridiplantae; phylum Streptophyta; class Magnoliopsida; order Poales; family Poaceae; genus Triticum; species Triticum aestivum. Next base: position 230,495,987 of record NC_057804.1, on the reverse strand, counting down.
TAACTTTTCGCTCGTTTATCGGAATCAGGCGATTCAAGCGCCTAGAGTTTCGTATCGAATCCCTCTTTCCCCTTAACCAACTCAAAAAAGATTTTTCTACTGTAAAATTTGACTTAGGTCCAGATTAGTAAACGAAGTTTGTTTCTTTCGCCGTTTGACTTTCGTTGCTTCGTTTGATTTGATTCCTTTTTGCAAACCGGAGTTCTTAAGTTGAACTTTCTGGTTAGATATCTTATTTGACTTTTACCCGTGCATTAGATGAGTTCTTATTGTATGCTTGTTTGTTTGCAATAGAGTACCCGGAGTGCGCCGCTTGCAACTACGAGTCTGTAGGTTTCACGGATCATCAGCAAGGCAAGTAACACTTTGATCATACCTCTTTTCCACCCAGTTTTATTCCATTAGCTCAATCCTCAAACACTTGCATGATTAGGTTCTGATTTAATATGTGGGTTTTGGGAAGTAGATGAGGTAGAATCTATTACCTGTTTTATTATCAAACTTTTGGGAGTTACTTCTATGTTTGCTTATATCGCTATGCTATGCTAGTAGACGTGGATTGGGTGAGTGTCTCCATGACAGATGTGAGATTGTGAATTAATGGTTTACATAAGGTGGCAACTTTAATACACATCTGGGTGGATTGAGGCACCTGGGGAACCCAGTGTTGCCTGTATTTTTTGAAATCTCGGGGTACCGTGTGATTCTCCTATGGACCGCCACCCAGGCTCAAAGGGATCATGAGATTATTCATGATAGAAACTTCCGTGTGTAGCTGCCACTACTAGGAAAAGGCATGCTAGTGGCGCACCAGTTTTGCCTACTAATGGCGCACTACTGGTGCGCCACTAGCATCACGCCATTAGAATTAAATTCTAATGGCGCACCACTGGTGCGCCATTAGTATCTGGTGTTCTAATGGAGCACCATGTAGTGCGCCATTAGTATAGCCCACAGTGCACCATTAGAATGCCTCCCAGGGGGCCATATGTACCCATGTGCTTTGGCATATTAATATCGTACCAGTGAGTTATGCGCCATTAGTGTGATTATCACAGTGCGCCATTAGTGTCTTGTGTGGTGCGCCACTAGTATGAATATTAGGGATTTTTTTTCTTTTCTGATATTTTCACAGGTTACAAAATATATTATTGGACAGAATTTAGACAACACCACACAGCAACAGCAGATTCATCGAATACAATAGAAGATTAGTCTCCGAATACAATTCATCATATTAGTCTCCGAATTCAAAAGACCGAACAAAGATAGAACATTACAAGTCTCGAGACCGCGAGTAGCAAGTTTGTCTTCACATTACAAGTCGATATCGATCATCTAAACTCCCATCACATAGAAGAGAGCCGCGGTCTTCACGATGAGCATCATCGCGATGAAACTGGTCTTCATCCGGTTCCTCCAACGATCCCTCCTCTCTCCCGCTAGATAGCCGGCGTATCTAGATTCCGCCTCCGCCCTAGTGGTGTACCCTTTGTAACTATTACCGCTGAAACGGTGAACCTGTCTCCGACACTCCTCCCAGTTGTCGTAGACTCCGGGAACCTTACCCTTGTACACGACATACAACGGCATCTCTATGCACAAGCCAAACAATAGACAATACATAAGAAATATATAAGTATGGAACAAAAGGATCGGAAGAGAAAAGCAAGACATTAATAGCACGATTCATGGTCCTACTAATAAAATGCATTGATTACATCTAAGTTGAAAGACTGTCCAAACCAAAGAGACATACAAGTTGATTAAAGTTTAATTACAACATGAGCCAATAAATGTTTCAGAACTACACATAGTATCACTACTTTCGACTCGACTCATGGAACTGGAGCGTGGATGAAGCCGCCGTCTATCGTGATGGTCATGAAATCGCGTGCGTTGTCAGCCTGCATTCGTAGCGTTGTGTCTATCTCACTGTTGGACGGTTGATATCTGAGGTAGAACTACCCCGAGGTATGAAGGACATCTTGATGGATAATTTCCGCAAACTCCGACTGGATGCGAAAGAATTCTTGTCTGATGTCCGCGTCCGGGATTGCCGACAAACTCGCAGCCCAATCTTTGAGATTATCTGGTAGCAGAAGGTGATGATGGTCCCGTACGGTCGCCCACATGTGATGGAGGGTGTAGTAGGCATCCTTCTGACCGCCAGGTGGCTGCTTGACGCAGGAGAACTTTGTATTGTGGGCGAACACGTGCGCGCCATACCGCCTACGAACTGTCTTGGTGAAGGTGCCTCCAGATTTGGCGTAGCCGGGGAGAACATCATCAAGAACTTTCTTGATATTTGTGTAGTCTATCTTGGAGTCACGGTCCGGGTCGAAATACGTGGCCATGGAATATTTCGGGCTTTAGAGGATGAGTGTGCAATGTGTGTCACTTCACAGAACAGGGAATGTTAGAAAAAAAAGAACGATCGAAATCTAAGAAATCATATGTTACGGGGCAGTTAGGGGATGACTTACTTGGGAAAGTAAGGCACGAGGAAGTCATCCTTATCTGGGTTTGCCAGAATGACGCCTTCGAGGTAAGAACTCGCGACATGCTGGTCCCCAGCGCTGCACAAGTTCTTGGCACGCATGTAGAAGGGGTCGACTATCACAATGTCTGGGGTCTTGTCTCTAATGATCCGCATCTCCGTACTCAGCGAAAACAGCCGAACGAAGCTGTAGTGCAGCGGATGAAGGTTAAACATAGCAAAGGTGTCATCAAACCGCAAGACGATCATACCCCCGATGGCGCCATCCACAAAGCCCTTGCCCTCTGGCACCTTGGCCACGAAAACCGGGTATGCCACATCATTCTCTTTGAGACGCCGCTTCTCCAAAGAAAGAACACTGTCATGCAGACTCCGCATAGCACCGTTTGCAACATTGAGCATATTTCTTGGTAGCATCTCCCTACCCGCCACATGCACCCTCCTCGAGATATCCGTAGGTGAAGGTGGCCCGTCCCGAGCACGGATCGTACTCGGTGCCGGCTGGCTCGCACCCTTGTTACTCTTTCTTTTCCGTCCCTTCTTCTTTTGTTGTAATGGGACCGAGTTCAGCTCACAGACCGCCTTCTTGAGTGTGCTGGGCTGATAATATTTTGCACCTCGGCTATTTGAGGCTCGGTGAAGTTGGCAGCTGGAGGCGTCTCCTAAGAACTGAATGCCAGACGACGCCTGTTGCAATTGGGTTTCTCCGTCGCACCAGCTAGACCGCGATCGCCTTTTGTAGGCTTGGGTTATTGAGAAAGAGGCCCGCAGAATTCGTCATCATACCCATGTTCGGCAAAGTACTTATCGACATTGCTAAATGTATGGCCGTCGTCGTTGTCGTTGTCGTCCAGATCTTGTGCCATATGCATGTTCGGATCCTGTGCCATAGGGATGTACGGCATGTCCGGTAGCGTTGCGGCGGTCTTGCCATGGCTTGGCGCTGGCATGACTGGCGGTGTTGTCTTTGGGGTGGTGTCCCCCGCCCCCAAACGAATCTGGCTCTTCGGCCAAAGAAGGGGCCAACTTAGGCAGGCGCTGAGGGTCATCAAATCATCTTCATCGGCCCTGGCGGGTCGAATCGGAGGTAACAACTCATTGCAGCCTGGCAGCACCCGAACCAGTTGAACCCTATAGACGGTGGGTGGCATCGGTTTACCGTGGAACACGGGGTTGCCCGGTTGAACGATTTTGCCCTTGGCGACATCGACCAACTCGTCGTTCACGAAGTGCAGGAGAGTGCACGGAACGTCGGCGGTGCCCTCCGAAAACATGTAGGGAGTCAGGGATGCCCTGTCAAAGGCAAGGAGATGAAGTCCTCGGCCGAGAGGCTTAATTTGTTACCGTGATGATGGCGTCGAGCTCGGCTAATGTCGAGGCACCGCCAACGGCGGGCGTGCAACTGACGGAGGGGCCGCTTGTTGCCGAGGTGCCGGTCGGCGTACAACTGGGTGCATTAAGCTCCAATGCTGGCTGTGCCGGCGTCGGAGACACCAATACTGTCGCCGCCGGAGACACCAATGGCGCCGCCGGAGACCCCAATGGCGCCGCCGGCGCGTTGTGCGAGTTGATGGTCGTGAAGCTGGGAATCGAGGGCGGCCCCTGTTGGCCACCCGCAATCCACGTCGTCAGCCCATGAATCAAGGTAGGCACCATGGCGGTGAGTGTCATTCCCAGTTGTTGTTGCACTTGCTCTTGGACAATCTCCGGAATCCGCGCTACTTGTGCCTTGAGTGCTTCAACCTCACGCGATTGGCTTTCGAGCTGGTCTTTTTCTCCTTTCGCCAACCAGCGGTATAGTATGACGACCATTTTGTGGACAAGCTTTGCCGGCCACACGACCAGCTGACGACGGCTTACTGAGCTTATCCTTGTTTTTCATTACGTTCAACGCCCTATTTAGAGTGCTGTCCCAAGCAGGGGTGCTCTGAGACGACCCCGCGCTACTGCTTTCAGTCTCCTTCGGCAGAACAAGCTCAAGCGCCCTGGTCTTCAGATCCGTGGTAAGCTCCTTTGTTATCGGGTCCTCCTTGTACCGGGCCCTGACATAGTTCCTGGTCTGCTTGTCAATGTTGTATTTCTTGAAGCGGGGTGGTAGGCCTTGCTCGCCATGCTCCGCGTCCTCCTTGTCCCATATAGGTTCCGCCACTCTATAACTGTCGGGACCGAGTTTGTGTTCCCCTAAGTTCAACTCCCGCATTTCTTTCCCCCGCTGACTTGATTTGGAGGTTGCACTGCTCTCGCATTGATCTTGAACTCCTTGTAGTCATCTTCCCTGATCAAAGGATTTTTCGCCTTGATCTTCTCATAACTATCACCTTTCTCAATCATTCTCTTCACCGCGCTTCTCCAAGTAGTCAGGGCCGTGCTCATCCTCGTGAGGGCGGCACTGTTCACTTTATTCCCTGAGAGGCGTGTGTTTTCAAATTCAGAGGGGAACTTGTATCGTTCATGCAGCTTCGTGAAGAGGAGGTTGCGCAAATTCCCTCGGTCCTTATGCCTAAGGTTCTCGGTATTGATCGAGACGATGCTCCGGAGAATGCACATGAGCTGAACCGAGTACCCCTTGACTATATGTTTGGGCTCCATTGGATGCCCGTCGGAGTCCACTTGAGTAAATTCCTCCTTGACGGTGCGGAGCGCGTTCAGGCGCCGGTCCTTCCGTTACCTCTTCGATTGGCTGCCATCTGTGCGTGCGCCGCCATCATCAGTGGTGGCATCATCGGCGGCACAATCAGTGGTGGCATCCTCGGTGGCACCATGAGTGGTGTCATCCCCGATGCTACTAGGGGTTGTGTAGTCAGGATCGGTGTCTTCCGCAGCGTCCTCATAGCGGTGAGGTTGTTCCTCCATCTACTGGGACAGCTCCCAGAATTGCTTGCCGCCCGAACCGCCGTCCTCATCGTTGTGGGCCATGTTTCGCTCTAAATAGGGAAAAAGTTTGGTCAAAAAGTTGGTTATTGTCAAGGAACAAGATCATGGTCTCATCATTTAGGGTTTGTCGACACCGAGGCATCCTAAAAGCTAAGGTTTTATCATTTATGGTTTGTTGACGCCGAGGCACCCTAAAAGCCTAAGCGTACATCATTTAGGTTCTCATCGACACCGAGGCACCCTATAGAAGCCAATGTTTCATCATTTAGGGTTTGTCGACGCCGAGGCACCCTAAATGCTAAGTTAAGTTTTCATCATTTAGGGTTTATCAATGTCGAGGCACCCTAGGTTGGGCCTAATCACTTGACACTAATCAGTTGGCTGTATTGCCACCTATGCAGCAAGAATGGCGGGGCAGTTGATCCTACTTAACTAAGTACTAAGATACCCCGGCCCATGCATTAGTCGCAAGTACCCCATATGTCCTATTTTTAGTAAAGTCATGCTAAAATTCACGGAAAATTTCAGCACGACCTTTGCTGAAAATAGGACATATGGAGTACCCGAATTTGCTAGAACGGAAGTTAATCGACATTCCGGCAAACTCAAGGGCCTCTCGGGGTACCTGCAAAATCATTATCCCAAGTACAACATCATCACAAGTACAGCAGCAGCAGCAACAGTGAAGTCGCCAATGGGTCATTTCAGAAGATCACAAGTAGCATCATCACAAGTATAACATCATCACAAGTACAGCAGCAATAACAGTGAATACAAGCATAACAGCAGCAGCAGCAGGTTTATTCTTCTTCTTCATAAACACTAATTGTCTAGTTGAGCAATACAACGACAGTGTGAACAAATAAAAACACAAACTAGAAATTATATTGTCATGCTTTTAGTGGCAGTGACAGTGTTTTTAGGAAACACTGTCAAGTTTCAGCTGGTATGATAGGCAAATATTGCGACACTATTACCTGCAAAACAGTGTATTGCGATACTAGTATGCTTAGTTGAACAATACAGCTACAAATAAAAACACAAATAAATGAGATGCACATCTTAGGAAAGTAACAAGTGAAGTGTTGGCATGCTTTTCTGGGAGATGCCATTTTTATCCTGTCATGGGAAGAGAACATCCATCCTGTCATGACTTAGCAAGCCACTGGCATGTCCTAAACTCAGTTTCTGGCATAAAGGAAGATTATCGACGGGATCAGGGGGGAGGCTAAAAGGAAAAGATATGCTAGCGCAAGATAGTTGTGGGCTTGTGGCTTTGCGTGGCTAATGGTAGTAGTACTAAATCCTATCCTCTCCTCTCAACAGTATAGCCTGACTGTTGCTCCCTCTGATTAGATTACAAATGTACCAAGTCGTTTTAGGACTCGTGTTGGTCAAATATTCTTGAGTTTGACTACCACCATGGAAAAAAAGCTCTACAAACACGATAAAATGAAAATTGTTATTGCCAGAACTATTTATGACATGGGTCTCATTTATATTCACTGGCACTGGCACTGGAACTGGCACTGGAAGGCCAGTGAGTGCCAGTCCAGCTCTAGCTGTCCGTCTGGCCGAGGGAAGGAGCCAAGCAGCTTCCTCTAATCAATTAATAATTGTTTTTTAGGGTTTCATTATTTCTGTTAAGCATGTTCACACATGCTGTTTCATCCCTCCATATTTTATTATCTAGGTACTTCTCTCCAGCGTTGCTCAACTCCTAGATCTCCTTGATCCTTCCGTAGTATCTGTCCTTGTCGTTACCGGTGTAGGATTCCATCGTTACTCCGGAGTTCTGATAACCATCGCTCTTCATGTCCTTGTCCTTGGTGTAGAAGGTGTAGACGTTGATATCGTACGCCTCATAGGTCATCAGGTTGTGCTCGGCGCCCTGTGACAAGGCGAATATGAGTTGTTCTTCCGCGGAAGAATCCTCATGTAAAGGGTACGACAGAAGCTTCTGCTTGAACCAACGCGTGAAACATGAGTTGTGCTCTTTGATTATATCTCCATCCGCCCACTGTTGGCCTTGGTCATTGTACGTCTTCTCAATAAAGGTTTTGTGCTCTACCACCCAAGGATCGACCACGTCTATGTGTTGTAGTGCGACTAGGTTTGCTCTTTCAAAGTTGGCGAGTCGACCCTCGAAGTCGACAGGCATTTCGCGGCGACCCTCACGGTGACCCCATCCAGCGAGCCTACCGGGGTGCCTGTTGACGGGCAGACCAACGGGGTCGTCGATGCCTAGATAATTCGTGCAGTAGGAGACGCACTCTTCGGTCAGAAAGCCCCTGGCTATGCTTCCCTCTGGACGTGATATGTTGCGAACGTATCCTTTGATGACACCATTCATCCTTTCGAACAACATCATGTTGTGCAAGATCGTCGGCCCGAGTTGGATGATATCCTCCACGATATGGATCAACACATGCACCATAACGTCGAAGAATGCGGGCGGGAAGTACATCTCAAGCTCGCATAGTATCACCATGATCTCTTCCTCTAGCCTTCTGAGTTGCCTCACGCCAGCCGACTTCTGAGAGATGACATCGAAAAAGTTGCATAGGCCAAATAGCGTTTCACGAACGTGCACGTCCATGATCCCATGGATTGCAACTGGAAGTATCTGCGTCATCAGCATGTGACAGTCGTGAGACTTCATCCGCTGAACTTCTACTTCGCTGGGTCTAGGTATCTGCTTATCTTCCCCGCGTAACATGTAAGGAAGATTTACCCCTATGAGGCAGGTGAAAAACTGCTTGATCTCCTCCTAACTTAGAGTGAAGCATGCGGGAGGGTAGTCATTTCCTGTCTTCTTGGCCTTTTTTCCTTTGCGATGACTTTCCGTGTCCTGCTTCACCTCATCAACATTAGCGTGAAGCTCCTCCCTGGCGCCCATTGATTTCAAGTATGCCCTTGCTTTCGGCCCATCTTTGGTCCTCTCTGGCATGTTGAGAAGGGTACCAAGCAGACTCTCGCACACGTTCTTCATGATATGCATGACATCAAGGCTGTGAGGCACACGGTGGATCTTCCAGTACGACAAGTCCCAGAAAACAAACCTCGTTTTCCATACCTTCAGCAGCGGCTCTGGCGCCTTTTGCTTCTTTGCCGGCTTTGGCGCCTTTTGCTTCTTTCCCGGCAGTGGGCAATCTTTCCAATTTTTCAACAGCTGGTCTATTTCCTCGCCGCTCCTCGCACGTGGGCGTCTTCGGGGTTTGGTTTCACCATCGAACAGATCCTTGCGTTTCCTCCACGGGTCATCGTCGCGTAACCGAGATAGTCGTGCACCGTCATGAGTAGTGCGACTCTCATAGGGAAATATTCTTTCTCTGCGGCGTCCCACATATTGGCTAGCGTTTTCCACAGTGTGTCTAGCTCCTCTTTCAGCAGCCCTAGATACAGATTGATGTCGTTCCCTGGTTGTTTCGGCCCTTCAATTAGCATACTCATGTGAATGTACTTCCTCTTCATGCACAACCAGGGGGGAAGGTTGTACATCCACACAAACATAGGCCAGGTGCTATGTGTGCTTCTCTGGCTGCCAAATGGATTGACTCCATCGGTGCTCGCGCCCAGCATGATGTTCCTTGGATCCTTCCCAAATTCTGGGTGTTCGAAGTTCAACGCTTGCCACTGGATCGCATCCTTTGGGCGACTTAACATCTTGTCTTTTTTATTTATCTCTGTGTCACACCCTAGCTAGTCATGCATTAGAGTGTTGCATCATGTTTACTCTTTCATCAGAAACTTGAAATGGGGATGACAGAACCCCCAGTCCCCTCTGAAACCAACTAGGGTTACTAAAATAATTTTTCAATGAACCTGAAATGCCCTTCTAAAATGTCCATCATTTTAGCCTTGGTTCAGAACCTCTGACAAAAGTGGTGCACATTTTTCTAGGCCATCCTAGGGTCTTTGAATTAAATCATAGATATTTGAATTTGGGCATTTAAAATAATATAAAATATTTAAATGCTCAAATATCTCCAAACTAAAATGTTTCATGTTGGAAATAATCCAACTATGGACCAGGAGTAGTTTGGTGAATTTTGGAGTTGCCTAGGTATTTTATTTAATTCAACAAAGTTGCAGATATATTAAATAAAACAGAAAACAGAAAAGAAAGGGGAAAGACTTACCTGCGCGGCCCAGCCAGCTGGCCGGCCCAGCTAGCAGCCGACCCAGCCCAACACTGTAGCTCCCCGTCGTCTTCCTCCCCACGCCCCGAAGCTGCTGCGTGCTCGCGCGCGCGCGGCCGCGCGGCCACCTCCTGCTTGCCGACGCCCTCCTGGCCGCGTGGACGACGTCCGCAGCCCGTCCCGATCCCCCCTGCTCTCGCTCACTCTCCCCCGTTTCTCCCTCGCTCTCTCTCGCTCTCGGCCGAAGATCACCGTCGCCGCCGTTCGCCGTAGCCACTGTCTCCGGCCACCCCTCGCTCCCCCGAGTAGCTCAGAAGCTCCGCCACAACTCCCTCTTCCTCCCCACCGCTCCACGAGTCCCCGGAAGCCCTGCATCGTCGCCACGTCGCTGTTCCCCTCTTCGGGCTCCGACCACCGTCGCCGACGAATTCGCCGTCTCCAGCGCGTCCCCGAGCCCGCTTCGACGCCCACTGCAACCGCGGTGAGCTACCCGACCGTTTCCCCCTCTTCTTCCCCTCGTTCCCTCACCGTAGCTGCATCCCCACCACGGCCGAACCTCCGCCGTCGCCGAGCTCGCCGTCGACGCAGCTCCGGTGACCATTTGGTCACCCCGGCGAGTCCAACACGTTCGCAAGAACCAGTAGAGCATCCCTAGCGCCTCACTTTGCTCGACTTCGAGCTCCAGCACCACTCCCGTGCACGACCGAACCCCGGCGGCCGCAGCCGAGCTCGCCGCCGTCGACTCCGGCCACCCCGACCCCAACTGACTCCGCCAAGAGCCGCGGGTCGTCCTCAGCTTCACTCCGGTGGTCGCCGCGTTCCATTTGGTGGCCGAAACGACCAAAACCACTATCGCCGCCGCACTGTTGGTCGCCGCCGGCCAGAACTCCGGCGAGCTGACGTGGCCTAGTTGATTAACCACTAATCCACCACCTACTGACGCTGACAAGTGGGCCCCAGGGCTTAGTCAAAGCTAACCAGCCCGGGGTCAACGCGGGATTAGCCCCTGTGACACTGACGTGTGGACCCCACACGTCAGGTTTGACCCGAGCCAGCCCTGTTGACCTGCTGATGTCACTGTGATGTCAGGCTGACGCAGTAAATGATATTTCTGGATTTAAATTAAATCAGGAAATTCCAGAATATTATTTAAACTTCAAAAATTCATAACTTTTATTCTGTAACTCCAAATTGGACAAATTATATATGAAAAATGATCAGAAAAATCCAATCTATCCATCTGTACTATTTTCATGCATGATCAAACAAGTTAAATTGATGTTTTAATCAGAATAAGAAAAGGCACTTTAAAAGGCCATATTTGAATTTGGAATTTGAATCTTTGATTCAAATTTGCTCAAACCCTACTGGCTTTAGTTGCATTAGCCCAACACACTCATATTGCCATGTTTCATGCATGCATCATATTGTTGCACATTGTTTGGTGATGCCTGTGTATCGTTATCCTTTGCGACAGGATCTGTCCCCGAGGAGTATCGTGATTACCCTAACGAAGAGTCGTATCCGTGCAACGAATCATCAGGCAAGCAACCAACCATTTGATCATATCGATACAATCCCATGTTCTCGCTCCTGCTCTATTTTACTGCATTAAGACAACGCGATTCAAACTGCTGTGTGCTACGGTAGTTGAACCCATTTCCTCTGCATGACCTGTCATTGCCACAGTAACTAGATGAAACCCACTAGCATGTGTAGGAGTTGATTGAGCCATATGTATGTGTTGTTCCTACCTTGCTATGCCTGCTATGCTTAGAGTTGTGTCAGGTCTGGTTCATCTGGGTGATGGGCTAGAGTGAAATGATTATGTCGGTAATAAGAGTGGTGTGGTGAACACGATTTGGTAAAGGTATCGATGAGAGGCCATGTAGGAGTACATGGTGGGTTGTTTCATTGAAGCCGACCTTAAGCACTGAGATCTGTATGTGTGATTTAAGATACAGCTACTACCATGCATTGGGCCCTGAAATATGACCCCGCTCGACTTCTTATTCACCCTAGCTCTCTGTCCAGGAGTTGCAAGTAGTTTCTGGTGTTTGTAGCCTACTGGAGGCCGTGGACAGCGCTGACCGTAGGGGTGGGCTGTGATGCGGTAGGTACGTGGCCGGGTGTACCGAATACCCGTTAGGTATCTCGGGAACCCTGTTCACATCGTTCGGGGCCGTATGGGAAACCTCGGCCGGACTCCCTGCGGATGGAACCTGAATAGGCGATAAACCTGGACTAGAGGCTTAAGTGTTTAGGTAGGTCGTGGTCTACACCCACGTCGGCTTTCGCTTGAAGTCTGCCGAGCACATGTCGTGTGCAGACGCTAAGTGGTGGAAACATGTATGAGGAAGTACACCCCTGCAGGGTTAACATGATCTATTCGAATAGCCGCGTCCGCGGTAAAGGACTACTTGGTTGCCTATACAGTTCATAGACAAGTAAATGGAAACTACTAAAAGCCTCAAGATAAGTGTGAGTGCCGAGGATGGCTCTTCCGTAGGAAGACGGAGGTGGATCCTCGGTAGTGTATTGAAGTGGTGAGTAGTGGACTCGTGTGCGCAAAACTATTTCAAATTGGAGTATCGTAGGATAGCCTAGCCAAGAGTCAAAGCTGGCTTGCTGCAATAACTCCACCAACCCTTCCTGATACTGTGCATGTATGTAGGATCTGATGTAAGTCTTGCTGAGTACCTTTGTACTCATGTTGCTATAATCTACATTTTTACAGAAGACGCTGCAACCCCTTCTGATGGGTTCTATGTAGACGTTGACATCAACGAGTAGGCTAAAGACCCAGGTGGTGACCCTGAGCTTGTGAAGGACCACATAGTATAGCCAGGCTTTCCAAGCCTCTTTTATTTTACTAGTTGTCTGTACTCAGACAAGTTACTTCCGCTGTTGGCTTGTATGATTGTATGACTTGTATGTTGGGTCGTGAGACCCGTACCTTTGTGTGTATGTTATGTATGGCTCCCTGAGCCTTAAATAAAGTACTTGTGTCATAGAGTCATGTTGTGATGCTTCGTTGTATTTGCACATATCGAGCATATTGTGTGTATGATTGAAATGCTTGGTATGTGTGGGATCTGACTATCTAGTTGTTTATCTTTAGTAGCCTCTCTTACCGGGAAATGTCTCCTAGTGTTACCGCTGAGCCATGGTAGCTTGCTACTGCTCTGGAACACTTAGGCTGGCCGGCATGTGTCCTTCTTCGTTCCTGTGTCTGTCCCTTCGGGGAAATGTCACGCTTTGAGTACCGGAGTCCTGTTAGCCCGCTACAGCCCGGTTTACCGGAGTCCTGCTAGCCCAGTGCTACAGCCCGGACCCACTTGCTGATGACCGACACGTTCGAAGCTGGGTCATGGATGCCTGTCCCTGTAAGTCTGTGCCACTTTGGGTTTACGACTAGTCATGTCAGCCCGGGCTCTTTATCATATGGATGCTAGCGACACTATCATATACGTGAGCCAAAAGGCGCAAACGGTCCCGGGAAAAGGTAAGACGACACCCGTGGGGATACCGTGCGTGAGGCCGCAAAGTGATATGAGGTGTTACCAGCTAGATCGATGTGACATCGAGTCGGGGTCCTGACAGCGTTGGCATCAGAGCCGGACTGCCTGTAGGTTCTCCAAGCCAAACTGGTCGATGTTGAGTCTAGAAATTCTTTAGTTATATGTAGGGGAATTGTTTGTGGGTTGGAACGTAAGGCTCTTTTTACTCCTTATACCTTATGACATTCTGATCTGAGTCAGTCCATTCTTCCACCGGGGGTTAAGGAATTAGGATCTGTTCTCTCTATCAGGATCACGTGTTACTAATCAGTAGTACCTTATAAGTTTGATGGTTACAAGCCTAGTTCAGTTCTACTACCACATTATGTTGTTAGAATGGTTCCAGAACTTTGATATGATGATGTTGGGTGTGTACGAAATCCTTTGTCAAATGTCTCAATATCCTTTTTGAGCATTTACAGCTGTTATGCTGCCGAAATTTTGCTAGAAATTCTAATGCCTTTGCATTATGATTATGCTTTCAGATGGCCACTCGCGACCTCAATCAAGTGGTTCGCCTGACTCGATGCCTAGATGTACCCGGCCATACTGCTAAGTTGGTCAGGGTAATGACTGAGGCTGGATACCGCTGGTATCCTGAGTACACGGTCGAAGAGCAATTCCGAGACTTTAATCAAAGCCAGTATCTCTGCACTGTCAGGATATTTCCATCTTATCCTGGATCCACTGAGCCTCTTCATTGCTCCTATGGACTCGGGGTTACTATCGAGATGGCTGTGCAGGATGCCGCCTACTCTATGATGACCATTATGCGAGTCAGATCTGGGTTATTTCGGGACTCTGATTTCCGGTATATGCCAGGATCACTTCCGGGAGCACAAGGATATTTCCAGGCTATCTATGCTGACTCCACTCAGGAGGATTCACGGACTCGCACCACTGCTGAGATGCTCGAGGATAAGGACCGTGAAAATCGGGCCTTGAGGTTAGAGCTCTTCAATACCCGTGCTGACCACTGGGCCACTTTGACTCGGTTCGCACCGGCGGTGCAAGCTGGATATTCAGATATGCGCGATCTCTATCCTGTGAGATCTGCTCTGCCGGACGTGATGGTTTGGCGTGATGTAGGAGGCATCACCCCACCTCGCGGTCCCCGCAGGCCACCGTTTGCTGGTCCAAGACCTCATCCTAGTCCCTATGGTCCACAAGCTCCGCGAGACCGTCTGTTTCCGGATGATCATGTTGAACTTCCAGGCTATGGAGGTGACTTCTACGAGGACTACTACGGATCGGTCTGAGTTAGTAGTAGTATCACTAGTTCGCACTAGCTGTGTCGTCTATCGTCCCGCGTGACTCGTGGGATATGACCTAGTTTGTACTCTTTCCGGAGATGTAGAAAAATAATGTATAGGAGCTTGAGATGCCTCCGATGAGATGTAATCCTCTTTTCACCGTTTTAGTACCTTGCTTGGTCTTGTACTAAACCTGTATGGTGTGTATGACGATGGAATAAAGAAGCAGTTTCTGTATCTACCATGTCATACGGATGATCATCTTGCATTCCGAATTATTCCTTACATTATGTATCCTATGTCGGAATTTTATCATTCTGACTAAATCATTGTCTTGTTTACCTAGGATGGTCAACACGCGCGCTAACCCTGCTTCCCAAGAGCAGGCCGAAGGCAGTGAAGCCAGGAATGAAATCTGCCTCATCCTCCTTCACTAGCCGAGGTTATGATGGAAGCTGAGAGAAACAAGCGGGAGACAAACCGTTTGTTGGAGCGTATTGAACAGAATACAGCACACCATCAGAGGGCTAACGTGGTGTCACTCAGTGATTTTATCAAATTGCATCCACCCACGTTCCACCACTCCGTCGAGCCTCTCGACGCTGATGACTGGCTTCGCAGTATCTCTCACAAACTGCGTTCCGCGCTGGTAGCTGAGGCTGACAAGGTCACCTTTGCTGCATATCATCTTGAAGGCCCCGCCAGTCTATGGTGGGAGAATTATGGAGCTATGCGCCCAGCGGGCCATGTCACAACTTGGGCTGAATTCAGCGACGCTTTCCGTGAACATCACATTCCGGAGGGTCTCATGGACCGCAAGCGTGAAGAATTTTGCAATTTCACCCAAGGCCGACTTTCTGTGGATGTCTATAGCAGAGAGTTTGGTAATCTTGCACGATATGCAACTGAGGAAGTGTCTACTGACGCCAAAAAGCAAGCAAGGTTCCGTAAGGGCCTTAGTCCTGAGCTTCGCCGCGACCTCCGTCTGCATGAGTGCACATCCTTCTCGAAACTTGTCAACAAAGCCATCAGTGCTGAAACTGGTCAGACTGACTATGACGCAACACGCAAGCATGGACGTGACACGGGTTCCTCATCCGGTGCTGGTCCTCAGAAGCGCCGCGTGTGGGTACCCAACACCGCCCTGCCACCCAGGTTCACACCGAGGCCATTTTTCCAGGCGCCTCGCCCCGCTCAACAGTCTGCTCCAGCTAAGCCCTATGGGGGTCCAACCAATAATGCTCCTCCACGTACCAGTTCCGTGACTTGTTTCAAGTGTGGGGAATCTGGTCACTATATGCGTGAGTGTCCCCAGACCAACCCCAATCAATCTGCTAAAGCTGTTGGCCGTGGCAAGCCGACAGGAAAAGTGTTCCACGCTAAACCGGTCACCGCTTCACGTGGCCATGTCAACTGTGTCTCTGCCGAAGAAGCTCAAGAGGATCCCAACGTCGTTCTCGGTACGCTTCTTGTTAATTGCCACCCGGCATCTGTTCTTTTCGATACAGGAGCCTCTCATTCCTTTATATCTGAAAATTATGCTCGTTTGCATAACGTTGCATTCTGTGATCTGCCGTCCACTATGGAAATCTCTACCCCTGGGTCTAGATGGCAGACCTCTAGGGTAAGTTATGGAAATGAGATCCAAGTCGACAGACTTGTTTTCCTTGCATCTTTGATAGCCCTTAAATCTTCAGATATTAATATCATTCTGGGTATGGACTGGATGTCAGCTCATCATGCCCAAATTGATTGCTTCTCTAGGACTGTTCAACTCACCCATCCTTCGGGGAAGATAGTCAATGTCTTGACTCGAATAGCCAAGCGACAACTATATTCTCTTAACGCCAACCCTTTGCCAGACCTTGAGGACGTCCCGGTAGTCCGTGACTTCCCGGATGTCTTTCCAGAGGAATTGCCAGGTGTTCCACCTGACAGGGATGTTGAGTTTGTAATAGACCTCATTCCAGGAACCGTTCCGATTGCTAGAAGACCCTATAAGATGGCACCCCTAGAACTAGCCGAGCTTAAGAAACAACTCGATGAATCCTTGAAAAAGGGTTTCATCCGACCTAGCTCATCTCCGTGGGCTTGCCCCGTCCTATTCGTTAAGAAGAAGGATGGTACGGACCGGATGGTTGTAGATTACCGACCTGTCAACTTGGTCACAATCAAGAACAAATATCCACTTCCCAGGATCAACGACCTGTATGATCAGCTCGCTGGATCCTCAGTCTTTTCCAAGATGGATTTGAGGTTGGGATACCATCAAATCAAAATCAGAAACGGGGACATTCCTAAAACGGCCTTTGTTACTCGTTATGGCCAATACGAGTACACCGTCATGTCCTTCGGTTTAACCAACGCTCCAGCCACCTTTTCTCGGTTAATGAACTCAATCTTCATGGAGTATTTGGATAAATTCGTCGTAGTTTATCTCGATGATATACTCATCTACTCCAAGAACGAGGAAGAACATGCCGAACATCTAAGACTAGTGTTGCAGAAACTTCGTGAGCATCGCCTTTATGCCAAATTTTCAAAATGTGAATTCTGGTTGCCAGAAGTGACCTATCTGGGCCATGTAATATCTGGTAAAGGTATTGCTGTTAACCCTGAGCGAGTTCAAGCCGTCCTTGATTGGACTCCACCCGAATCGGTCAAGCAAGTTCGGAGTTTTCTAGGCTTAGCGAGCTATTGCCGTCGCTTTGTCGAGAACTTCTCCAAAGTTGCTAAACCTCTAACCGAACTCCTCAAGAAAGATAAGAAGTTCGAATGGACTCCACAATGTGAGCACAGTTTTCAGGAACTGAAAAGACGCCTGACTTCTGCTCCCGTGCTGGTACCGCCAGACTTCTCCAAGGACTTTGTTATCTACTGCGACGCCTCGCGACAAGGACTAGGTTGCATTCTCATGCAAGATCGACACGTAATTGCTTACGCTTCACGGCAATTGCACCCACATGAGGAGAATTATCCCACTCATGATCTAGAACTTGCCGCCGTAGTCTATGCACTTAAGACCTGGCGACATTACCTCCTCGGTAATCGTTGCGAAATATTCACTGATCACCAAAGCCTGAAGTACATCTTCACCCAACCGGATTTGAATCTCAGGCAGAGACGTTGGGTTGAATTGATCACAGACTTCGACTTAGGAATAACCTATACCCCAGGGAAAGCCAACGTCATGGCTGATGCGCTAAGTCGTAAATCTTAT
Source organism: Triticum aestivum (assembly GCF_018294505.1). Classification (NCBI taxonomy): domain Eukaryota; kingdom Viridiplantae; phylum Streptophyta; class Magnoliopsida; order Poales; family Poaceae; genus Triticum; species Triticum aestivum. The sequence goes on along the minus strand of NC_057804.1, from coordinate 230,478,438 downwards.
TGTAACAACCTGATGTTACAACAAAGTCAACCGCTTCTCCATGAGGAATTTCGGAAGCTTAACCTTCACATTGTTCCTCAAGGTTATCTTTCCACCTTGGTAGCAAAACCTACTCTTACGGATCAAATCATCGCTGCCCAAAAGCGAGATAAGGGAATATCTAAAATCAAAGAGAACATTGCTAGCGGAGGTGCTAGTTGTTTCTCCACAAATGATCATGGTGTTGTGTACTTTGAGAATCGTCTAGTGGTTCCCAAGAACCAGCATCTGCGGCAGTTGATCCTTAAGGAGGCCCATGAATCTCCTCTCACCATTCATCCCGGTAGTACTAAAATGTATCAGGACCTACGCCAGAGGTTCTGGTGGACTAGGATGAAGAGAGAAATTGCTCAGTATATTGCCAATTGCGACGTCTGTCGTCGTGTAAAAGCAGAGCATCAACGGCCTGCTGGCACCCTTCAACCCTTAGCTATTCCTGAATGGAAATGGGATAAAATTGGTATGGATTTCATTACCGGTTTTCCCAGGACCAAAAGAGGGAATAATGCTATTTTCGTCGTGGTCGATCGTCTTTCCAAAGTAGCTCATTTCTTACCTGTTCGTGAGAGTATAACCGCTAGTCAGCTGGCAGACTTATACATCTCCCGAATAGTGTCCCTCCATGGTGTTCCTTTGGAAATCAATTCGGATCGAGGAAGTCTTTTCACCTCTCGATTTTGGGAAAGTTTCCAAAATGCTATGGGAACCCGTCTCTCCTTTAGCACCGCTTTCCACCCTCAGTCAAGTGGTCAAGTGGAACGCGTCAATCAGATTCTGGAAGACATGCTTCGAGCCTCTGTTATCTCGTTCGGAATGGACTGGGAGAAGTGTCTTCCATTTGCCGAATTCGCTTACAACAACAGCTATCAATCTAGCTTGGGTAAAGCCCCTTTTGAAGTTCTCTATGGACGACGATGTCGAACACCCCTTAACTGGTCAGAGACCGGGGAAAGACAATTCTTTGGCCCGGATATGATTCAGGAAGCAGAAGAACAAGTTCGTATCGTTCGTGAAAAATTGAAAACAGCCCAATCTCGTCAAAAGAGTCAATATGACCGAAAACATAAGGCTATGACTTTCGAGGTTGACGATAAGGCTTACCTTCGGGTCACCCCTCTGAAGGGAACCCATCGTTTCGGCATCAAAGGCAAATTGGCTCCTCGTTACATTGGACCTTTTCGCATTCTTGCCAAACGAGGAGAAGTTGCCTACCAGTTGGAACTACCTCCGCACCTCTCCAGAGTTCACGATGTCTTCCACGTTTCTCAACTCAGGCGTTGCTTCTCGGATCCTATCCGTGAAGTGGACCACGAAACGCTTGATCTCCAAGATAATCTTACATATCGAGAGTACCCCATCCGTATCCTCGATCAAGCCGAACGTACCACGCGACGTCATAATATCAAGTTTCTCAAGGTTCAATGGTCGCACCATTCTGAGGATGAAGCAACTTGGGAAAGGGAGGATCGTCTTCGACTTGAATATCCCGCCTTCTTCTCGGAGGAACCCAAATCTCGGGACGAGATTCTTTTGAGTGGGGGTGAGTTGTCACACCCTAGCTAGTCATGCATTAGAGTGTTGCATCATGTTTACTCTTTCATCAGAAACTTGAAATGGGGATGACAGAACCCCCAGTCCCCTCTGAAACCAACTAGGGTTACTAAAATAATTTTTCAATGAACCTGAAATGCCCTTCTAAAATGTCCATCATTTTAGCCTTGGTTCAGAACCTCTGACAAAAGTGGTGCACATTTTTCTAGGCCATCCTAGGGTCTTTGAATTAAATCATAGATATTTGAATTTGGGCATTTAAAATAATATAAAATATTTAAATGCTCAAATATCTCCAAACTAAAATGTTTCATGTTGGAAATAATCCAACTATGGACCAGGAGTAGTTTGGTGAATTTTGGAGTTGCCTAGGTATTTTATTTAATTCAACAAAGTTGCAGATATATTAAATAAAACAGAAAACAGAAAAGAAAGGGGAAAGACTTACCTGCGCGGCCCAGCCAGCTGGCCGGCCCAGCTAGCAGCCGACCCAGCCCAACACTGTAGCTCCCCGTCGTCTTCCTCCCCACGCCCCGAAGCTGCTGCGTGCTCGCGCGCGCGCGGCCGCGCGGCCACCTCCTGCTTGCCGACGCCCTCCTGGCCGCGTGGACGACGTCCGCAGCCCGTCCCGATCCCCCCTGCTCTCGCTCACTCTCCCCCGTTTCTCCCTCGCTCTCTCTCGCTCTCGGCCGAAGATCACCGTCGCCGCCGTTCGCCGTAGCCACTGTCTCCGGCCACCCCTCGCTCCCCCGAGTAGCTCAGAAGCTCCGCCACAACTCCCTCTTCCTCCCCACCGCTCCACGAGTCCCCGGAAGCCCTGCATCGTCGCCACGTCGCTGTTCCCCTCTTCGGGCTCCGACCACCGTCGCCGACGAATTCGCCGTCTCCAGCGCGTCCCCGAGCCCGCTTCGACGCCCACTGCAACCGCGGTGAGCTACGCCACCGTTTCCCCCTCTTCTTCCCCTCGTTCCCTCACCGTAGCTGCATCCCCACCACGGCCGAACCTCCGCCGTCGCCGAGCTCGCCGTCGACGCAGCTCCGGTGACCATTTGGTCACCCCGGCGAGTCCAACACGTTCGCAAGAACCAGTAGAGCATCCCTAGCGCCTCACTTTGCTCGACTTCGAGCTCCAGCACCACTCCCGTGCACGACCGAACCCCGGCGGCCGCAGCCGAGCTCGCCGCCGTCGACTCCGGCCACCCCGACCCCAACTGACTCCGCCAAGAGCCGCGGGTCGTCCTCAGCTTCACTCCGGTGGTCGCCGCGTTCCATTTGGTGGCCGAAACGACCAAAACCACTATCGCCGCCGCACTGTTGGTCGCCGCCGGCCAGAACTCCGGCGAGCTGACGTGGCCTAGTTGATTAACCACTAATCCACCACCTACTGACGCTGACAAGTGGGCCCCAGGGCTTAGTCAAAGCTAACCAGCCCGGGGTCAACGCGGGATTAGCCCCTGTGACACTGACGTGTGGACCCCACACGTCAGGTTTGACCCGAGCCAGCCCTGTTGACCTGCTGATGTCACTGTGATGTCAGGCTGACGCAGTAAATGAATTTCTGGATTTAAATTAAATCAGGAAATTCCAGAATATTATTTAAACTTCAAAAATTCATAACTTTTATTCTGTAACTCCAAATTGGACAAATTATATATGAAAAATGATCAGAAAAATCCAATCTATCCATCTGTACTATTTTCATGCATGATCAAACAAGTTAAATTGATGTTTTAATCAGAATAAGAAAAGGCACTTTAAAAGGCCATATTTGAATTTGGAATTTGAATCTTTGATTCAAATTTGCTCAAACCCTACTGGCTTTAGTTGCATTAGCCCAACACACTCATATTGCCATGTTTCATGCATGCATCATATTGTTGCACATTGTTTGGTGATGCCTGTGTATCGTTATCCTTTGCGACAGGATCTGTCCCCGAGGAGTATCGTGATTACCCTAACGAAGAGTCGTATCCGTGCAACGAATCATCAGGCAAGCAACCAACCATTTGATCATATCGATACAATCCCATGTTCTCGCTCCTGCTCTATTTTACTGCATTAAGACAACGCGATTCAAACTGCTGTGTGCTACGGTAGTTGAACCCATTTCCTCTGCATGACCTGTCATTGCCACAGTAACTAGATGAAACCCACTAGCATGTGTAGGAGTTGATTGAGCCATATGTATGTGTTGTTCCTACCTTGCTATGCCTGCTATGCTTAGAGTTGTGTCAGGTCTGGTTCATCTGGGTGATGGGCTAGAGTGAAATGATTATGTCGGTAATAAGAGTGGTGTGGTGAACACGATTTGGTAAAGGTATCGATGAGAGGCCATGTAGGAGTACATGGTGGGTTGTTTCATTGAAGCCGACCTTAAGCACTGAGATCTGTATGTGTGATTTAAGATACAGCTACTACCATGCATTGGGCCCTGAAATATGACCCCGCTCGACTTCTTATTCACCCTAGCTCTCTGTCCAGGAGTTGCAAGTAGTTTCTGGTGTTTGTAGCCTACTGGAGGCCGTGGACAGCGCTGACCGTAGGGGTGGGCTGTGATGCGGTAGGTACGTGGCCGGGTGTACCGAATACCCGTTAGGTATCTCGGGAACCCTGTTCACATCGTTCGGGGCCGTATGGGAAACCTCGGCCGGACTCCCTGCGGATGGAACCTGAATAGGCGATAAACCTGGACTAGAGGCTTAAGTGTTTAGGTAGGTCGTGGTCTACACCCACGTCGGCTTTCGCTTGAAGTCTGCCGAGCACATGTCGTGTGCAGACGCTAAGTGGTGGAAACATGTATGAGGAAGTACACCCCTGCAGGGTTAACATGATCTATTCGAATAGCCGCGTCCGCGGTAAAGGACTACTTGGTTGCCTATACAGTTCATAGACAAGTAAATGGAAACTACTAAAAGCCTCAAGATAAGTGTGAGTGCCGAGGATGGCTCTTCCGTAGGAAGACGGAGGTGGATCCTCGGTAGTGTATTGAAGTGGTGAGTAGTGGACTCGTGTGCGCAAAACTATTTCAAATTGGAGTATCGTAGGATAGCCTAGCCAAGAGTCAAAGCTGGCTTGCTGCAATAACTCCACCAACCCTTCTTGATACTATGCATGTATGTAGGATCTGATGTAAGTCTTGCTGAGTACCTTTGTACTCATGTTGCTATAATCTACATTTTTACAGAAGACGCTGCAACCCCTTCTGATGGGTTCTATGTAGACGTTGACATCAACGAGTAGGCTAAAGACCCAGGTGGTGACCCTGAGCTTGTGAAGGACCACATAGTATAGCCAGGCTTTCCAAGCCTCTTTTATTTTACTAGTTGTCTGTACTCAGACAAGTTACTTCCGCTGTTGGCTTGTATGATTGTATGACTTGTATGTTGGGTCGTGAGACCCGTACCTTTGTGTGTATGATTATGTATGGCTCCCTGAGCCTTAAATAAAGTACTTGTGTCATAGAGTCATGTTGTGATGCTTCGTTGTATTTGCACATATCGAGCATATTGTGTGTATGATTGAAATGCTTGGTATGTGTGGGATCTGACTATCTAGTTGTTTATCTTTAGTAGCCTCTCTTACCGGGAAATGTCTCCTAGTGTTACCGCTGAGCCATGGTAGCTTGCTACTGCTCTGGAACACTTAGGCTGGCCGGCATGTGTCCTTCTTCGTTCCTGTGTCTGTCCCTTCGGGGAAATGTCACGCTTTGAGTACCGGAGTCCTGTTAGCCCGCTACAGCCCGGTTTACCGGAGTCCTGCTAGCCCAGTGCTACAGCCCGGACCCACTTGCTGATGACCGACACGATCGAAGCTGGGTCATGGATGCCTGTCCCTGTAAGTCTGTGCCACTTTGGGTTTACGACTAGTCATGTCAGCCCGGGCTCTTTATCATTTGGATGCTAGCGACACTATCATATACGTGAGCCAAAAGGCGCAAACGGTCCCGGGAAAAAGGTAAGACGACACCCGTGGGGATACCGTGCGTGAGGCCGCAAAGTGATATGAGGTGTTACCAGCTAGATCGACGTGACATCGAGTCGGGGTCCTGACACTCTGGATCATTTGCGTCATCTTCTCGCCTCTTCTCCTCCCTATCCGCGTGCCAACGCAGGAGCTTTGCTACCTTAGGGTCCGTGAAATACCGCTGCAGATGAGGAGTGATCGGAAAGTACCACACCACTTTTCGAGGAGCTTTCTTCCTCTTTTTGTATCGGGTGACGCTGCACACCGGACATATGGTAGACTCCGCGTGCTCCTCCCGATAAATGATGCAATTGTTCATGCACACATGGTATTTCACGTGCGGTAAATCCAGAGGACACATGATTTTCTTCACCTTCTCGAAACTGGTCGGACACTTGTTCCCCTTGGGAAGATGTTCGTGCCAGAATGACATGTTCTTGTCGAAGCATGCGTCGGTCATTTTGTGTTTTACATTCATCTCCAGAGCCATGAGCATTACTTTCAAGCGGGTATCCTCGGGCCTGCATCCTTCATACAATGGAGTAACCGCGTCTATCTCCAGGTGATCCAGCTTGGCTTTCTCTTGGGCGGCAGCTCTTGCGTTATCCGTCTGCTTGAGAAGCAGCTCTTGAATATGAGGGTCCTGCACCCAGCCCATCGATGGTCCATCATCGTCTGCTCCGCCGACGTCTTCATCTTCATGATCATGCCCTTCGTCTGCTCCGGCATCTTCCTCATCATCATGTCCGGCATCTTCTACATGATGACTGTGTACAGCATCACCTCGTGATCATGTCCTGGAGATTCTTCGTCTTCTCGCCCGCCCGAGCCACGGTGGTTGTCTTGCCGCCCTTCCTCATTTCTTTCCCGGCCCCCATGGACGACTTCATAGTCATCTTCATCACCTTGCCACTGATAGCCATCCATGAAACCACGCAAGAGCAGGTGGTCCCGCACCTGCCCGTAATCCGGGTCCGCAATAAGGCTCTTCAGCTTGCATCTTCGACACGGACATCTTATCTCCGTCTCATTCTTTTGAAGCATCTCGGCCTTCACGGAGCTCAAAAACCTATTCACGATGCCTTCGGTCATCGTGCGGACCATGGTCGCCTGCGGGGTAGAGCAAAACAATATTTTAGAACCAAGAAATAATTTGGCATGACTTTCCCTAAAAATAGGACAAAAAAGAATGCATAGTGCCAAAATTCTCGCCGAAACGGAAATGAATCAACATTCTGGCAAAATATTGGCAACTACCACATTTCAAATACCGGTACCTGCAAACACAAACATATATGCAACACCACAAACATATGCAACACCACAAACATACATAGATCTAGCTAGGCGACAAAAAGTGCATGTGCACGTTGTTGGAGAGGGAGAACAACATAAAGATAGCTTCCCCCCTTACTTACCTATCAAAAAAATGTAATTTAACCACTTAATTTGGATGAATCTATGGTGCAAAGTGAGGTGAGGAGGAGGAGGCAGCCGAGACAAGCTTGGAGGAGGAGGTGGAGAATCAAGTGGGGAAAGTGAGTGGGTAGGTGGGCTGTCCAAAATATCTTGTTGGTCCCAGATTACTAATGGCGCACCGTGGCATAGTGCACCATTACTAGTTTAAACTAGTAATGGCGCACTATGCTACAGTGCGCCATTAGTTGTTTTGCAAAAAAAAAAGAATAAAAAAAACAACAGTAGTGGTGCACTGTTTGGCCGGTGCACCATTACTAGTTAGCACTAGTAATGGCGCACCGTGCCATGATGCGCCATTAGTATGTTTGGAAAAATAAAAAAAATTGTTACTAGTGGCGCACCATGTGCCTGGTGCGCCATTAGTCTCTTCCACACTAATGGCGCACCTGCACATGGTGGGCCACTGCTATATAGTAGTGGCGCACCACATGACAAGTGCGCCATTAGTGTCCATTTCATCTATAGCCCTTTTCCTAGTAGTGCGCAAACTACTATGCGCTCTAGCATAGTTGATTAAGTCGTGTGAACTCTTACAGTGGTAGACTAGCAGATGTAGGGGAATGTAGGTGTAACTGTCTACCCATAATAAGGTGCAAACGCTTCTGAAAGACTATGTCTCGGTCATCCGTTTCTCAAACACCATGTAGTGCGAGAATTCCAACGGAGGAGATCGAGTCTTGCGGGGAAAAGTGCACAAACCTCTGCAGAGTGTATAAACTAATCATGGTTAGCCATGTCCCTGGTTATGGACATTTTGAGTATCTAGTACCTGGATTATCATGTGAATCTCATCATGTTACTTTAATTTAATTTGTTGGGTTTTAATGATGATGCTTAATTGGGATTGAGTTGGGTGAACCTTCTCAATGTTTAACAATAAACATGATAGTTAAATAAAATTTATTCCTTTGCTGTAGGGAAAAATTGGCTTTATGCAAAAGTGTAACCATAGAGCTTTCCACCAGCCATATATGCATGTAGTATAGCATTATTTCTGTTCATTACTCTCTATGTGTTACATTGCCAACATATTCCATATGCTGGCCCGTTTTCGGGCTGCAACGTTCATGTTGCAGAATTTTCAGACAACGAGTAAAGTGCCTTAGGTCATGGTCTTATACTCAGTGATGTCGTTGGAGTTGATGGACTCGCTTATCTTCCAAGCCTTCCATTGTTATCGTTATTAGATGGCCTTAAGCCATATTTATTGTTATAAGTTCTCTTTTGAGACATTCGATGTAATAAGTGTGTGATTGCTACTCTGTTATAAATCCTTCAAGTAATGTGCGTGTCAGCATTACCGATCCAGGGATGACACTAATGCACAAATATCGGACTGTTTGAGGTCTGGTCGCTACATAGGTCTAAATTGCTCGATCTGAATGGCCTCATCTTTCTTAGGAAGTAAAGTGATAATGCCAAAATTGAGGCGAAACAAAGATAGATCTTCGTTAAAAAGATCGTCAAACATAGGGAGCAGGTCACCTTTGATAGTCTCGCAACACTTCTGGTAGAATTCAGCAGGGAACCCATCCGGTCCTAGAGCTTTATTCCTTTCCAACTGTGAAATAGTGTAAAAAATTTCCTTCTTTGAGAAAGGTGTTGTCAAAATAGCATTTTACTCCTGAGAAAGTTGGGGTATATCCTCAGACATATCCTCGTCCATCATGAAGAAATTGGAGTCCGGGTGCCCAAACAAACGTTTATAATAATCGGCAATATACTCCTTTAGCATATCTTGACCGACAATAGTTCATTCATCTTGTTCTAGTTGATGATTTTTTTCCTATGCTTTCCCTTTGCAATCAAATGGAAAAACTTAGTATTATTGTCCTCTTCACGAACAGATTTTACATTAGCACAACGGGACCATTTTAACTCTTCCTCTCGCATAAGCCTAACCAGAAACTCATCCGACTCCCGCTTGGCAGCATGATCTACCATGCAGAGTGGTAAAGATTCAAACTTGATATCTAAAGCATTAACAATGTCCATCAGATGTTCTTTTTCTTGTTTATATTCCCCACTCAAATTCTTCACCCAACCCCGAAAAAATGTCTAAGATGACGTATCTTGAACTGCCAACATTCAATATTCGTCGCACCTCTCATTTCCTTAGACCATTCTCGAGCTACTAAATCAAGGAAACCTTCCCTCTCAAACTAATATGTTTCAAAAGAGAATGCCGCTTTGTTCCCCAAATGAGCAGCTTCACCGGAGTCCAAAATAAGAGGTGTATGATCAGAAATACTTCTCTGGAGAGCTCTAATGGTCACCAAAGGAAACTTTTGCTCCCATTCAATGCTCATCAAAACACGATCGATCTTTTCATAGGTGGGAACCTCAAGATTATTAGCCTAGGTAAACTATCGACCTGACGAAGCAATCTCTCTCAGGTCTAAGTTTTCAATAATTGCATTAAACATAAAAGGCCATCTTGCATCAAAGTTATTATTGTTTTTCTCGTCTTTACACCTAATGATATTAAAATCTCCACCCACCAACATAGGTAGAGACTCAGACCCACATATTCTCACTAATTCCATAGAAAATCGGGCTTAAGCTCTGGTTGCGCAGCTCCGTAAACAGCCACTAGTGCCCATGAGAAGCCATCACTTCTCGAGTGCACACGAAACATAACTGCAAAATCACCTACGTCCATATCAAGTACCTCAATGGTAGAATTGTTCACCCCAAGCATGATCCCGTGAGACCTCCCCTTGGGCGGTAGGCAGTACCAAGAAAAATCTAAGACCCCACATAGAAACCTCAGAAACGGTGTCGGAAAGGTTGGCCGACCAGTCTCCATAAGAGCGATGAAATCTAAATTTTGCTCTCTGGATGTGTCCAAAGAAATTGCATTTTAGCCAAGTCACCAAGACCTCTGCTATTCCAGAAAATTCCTCTCATTCATCATGATTTTTTTTAAAATTTTAGATGCGCACTACGACGCACCGCACAGAGGTCATCCCTCTTGGTACAATTAGGACAAACCTCGATCTCCACAAGCTTTGCCAAAAAATCCATATGATTTTTCGGAAAACATGTCTCCTCCGGGATCAAGTCCTCCCACAAATTTTGAAATAGAGGAATTGAAAGCCCGTGAGGATCATCATCCTCAATGGGAGTTTTAGTGGCTTTTTTCTTTAACATCACGAAAACTCTATCCGTCTCTAAATCCAACAACTCATTCACCAAGCATGCAGCATCATGACCATTGCTACCCAAAGAGACCCCGAGTGTAGAAGCTTTGTGGATAATATCATCTTCTCAAAATGAAAGAACTGAATATTTTTTATTGAAATTCAAACCTGAAGAAGTCTCAGCGTCATGTAGCTTGGCAGCTCGCATAGCTCGAGCCATCTGGAGGTCATCCGCATTCGGTTGCGCTTGAATCCTAGCACTCGATCGGCCAACCGAAGAAGGTCTAGGGATGCCACCAAAAGCCGTCACCTCCTCATCAAAAGGCAACGAAGATACCGCCACCCGCGGAAACCCAACAGACAACGATGGTAGCATTGAAGGAGAACCAGAATGCCCCGCAAGACCATTCATAACACCACCAACAGCGTAACTACCAGATGGTATCAACCCAGCCGATCGTTGAGCGTAAGGAACAAGACCATCCTGACCTGATCGTGGTGCACACACAGCCGATGCATGGTCGGCTGGTTGTACTTACACATTATCAGCTAGCTTTGGCTGCTGGGTAACAGTAGCAGGGGTAGGTCGTTGTGCACTCGTGGGGGAAGCAAGCATGTCCGGTTGTGCACTCACAGCAGTAGAAAACTCCGACAATTGTGTACGCATGCAAGTTGTAGCCCAGTGCATTGTGCGCTCCTGACTGCACCCTTCTTTGGCTGCTACACGAATACATCCTTATTAGGTACCCCTCCACTGGTGTGGCACGCAGGAGCCAACACTTCCTTCTTCTCAAGCTGAAGTGAACACACAGCCTGGGGCCTTCCCTGACCGGAAGCAGAGCTAGCGCGCGACGGAGATGAGCGCAACAGTCTAGGTGGATGCCCCAACAGAATGGATCCATGAGCTGACAAAAGTGTGGAAAAAACTAGAGGCTCCCTCTTCAATGATGAAGCTAGCTTGCATGCTTCAATTTGTGTTACAACCTCACTAGCAAGCGTCGACGAGCACACTGCCGGCAATGGAGCGCCCTGTACCGTCCCGCAAATGAGACCAATAGAGATGTCGACACACCCGTAGGCATTGGACATGCTGACGGCGAGACGAGCCGTGACAAAGATGGCTCGACATCAGTATGAGGTGGCACTACTACAGGATGTTGCTAACGTGAAACTACGATCAAAGACCCTTTGACGAAACTGTGTGTGATGCATTAATCGCAAACGATGATGTAAAAAACCGTCAAAAATATGAAAAACATTTGCCATGAATGATACATCAAACACGGTTCAGATTCTAGTTGCGTGTGTCATGCGGGGCATACGGTTGATCCATTTGAACTATTTGCGATGAGATAGAATAGCAGAAACAGACAGCAAAATCAAGGTGTGTCCGATTTATGGCATATATTTTGCTCTGACGAACCGTTTGTGATGATCAAGGTAAACACAAACGATTCGACGTAACAAGATGTGTGTGATACCCGGCAAACAGGTCGGTAATCAGAATTGTGTGTGATCATTATAGACAGCCCATACAGTCTTTTTTGTGAATTGTGTGCTTGCGGCACACAGTTCAATAGACCAACCTGTGTGCGATAATGTAAAAGACCTCTATTGACTACGTATTACTAATCGTCTCCGATAAAATTGACAGGATAAATAGAGATAACAAATTAATATGAGCAAACCGAAATAGAGTATATACAGTCTGCTTAATTTAGTCCTTCTTCTTGTTGTAGTTGTAGTTGTAGTTGTTGTTGGATGGCCTCACGACATCGTCTTGGCTTGGACGCTTCTTGCCGCTGACCGTTGGCTTTTCATCACCACCGCCGTCATCATCGTCGTTGTTGTCGACGTCACCCTTCTCCTCATTTGACCATTCCTCTTCATCAGCATCGTCATCCTTTTCTTTGTCCTCCGACGGCTCCTCGTCCATATGGTTGTCGTCTAACGACTTCGGAGGCGGCGTCCCTTCCATGATCCAGATATAATCAAGGTTTGGGCTCGACTCCGAACTCATGGAAGACGAGCGGGATGATTCCGATGTTGACCTATCATTAGGCGCTAGACTTCTGACCGAACTATCATCCTCGCTGTCGCTCGACATGGCTGCAGTCATATAAAAACCACGATAAAGCGAGATTGCAGAGAGTGTGCAACTATGTAGCGCGGCCTGCGGGGGACGATGAAGATGGTGGACACTTAAGTGGAGTATGCAGAAAATAGTGTCGTGGTACTAAGTCTGACAGTAAGAATAGTGGGTACGTATGAGGAGGCGAGGCCCTAGCTATGGCGACATTGTGCACACAAGTTTTACGAGTCCAGGCCCCTCTCAAAGGAGGTAAAAGCCCTACGTCTCGGTGCCCTGAGGCGGTCGAATGGAATATGAGTGTGTGTGTGTTACAGGGGGTGTGAACCCTTGTCCTAGAGGAGGGGGGTGGCTTATATAGAGTGTGCCAGGACCCCAGCCACCTCCGTTACAGGGGTTCAATGTAAATTAAGATAGGGCATTACTGATAACGCCAACTATAAAGTGTATTTAATGACCTTTAAGACTACGGAGTGAATGTCCGACCGTTGCCGTCCTGAGTGACACATGGTCTTCTGTAGGTTGAGTAGTTTCTCGTATAGTCGAATGGCTTCGTCTTGGTCAAGTGATATCAGGAGCGAGGGGTACCCGAGTGAGATGACTGGTCAAGTGGATTGCACTCGACGACTTCAATTGATACTCCCTATTGTTCTTTGAATGCCTTTGCTTCTAGGGTAGTGACCTTGGGTGGGGCATATAGGTCAGGCCTATAACCATACCCTAGGTCTATGGCATCGTCATTAGCCCCGGAATGGATCGAGGTCCGAGTGGAAAGAAGGTTTAAGTTGGTCCTGCCTTGACTCTTGTGCTTCACAAGTACCCACACTGGATTGGAGGCCCACGCTGAAACATCAGCCTCGTTCCAGTCGCCTTGATCAATTCAGAAGTTGTCGAGTGGACTTATGCTGGCACTCCTCGAGTGTTACTTTGATGCGAAATCTTAGGCGCGATTGGTTACTCCGTATCCCAGATCTCACGGGATTCGAAAATTTGGGGAAGCGCGCAAGGCGGAGCGCGCCGTAGTAAGCGAGAGGGATAGACAGGGGTGCCTCGATTTCTGCGCCACCTTTTTCACCACTTACCCAGCGTATGACTATTGCGGGATTTGACAGGATTTCTCGGGCCCATGCGTCAGCCACTCGGAAGTGGGTCCTTTAAAGGCATCGGGGACGAGGCGTCTGCACTGTGCGCCTTCATTCTCCCTCTTCCTTCTTCGATTCTCCTCTGCATCTTCTTCCTCCGCTGTGGGGACCGATTCTCCGGGTATTAATTTCCAGAAAATGGCCCTTGTGCTCACCAGCCCCAGGATAACTATTAGCTGATGAGGCACCAACTTGATATAGAAATTCCAAGCAAAAATACAAAATATGCAGTACAAGACCATTCTGGCCTGTGAGTACAACAAATGGTTTCTAATGGTTGATGGCGGAAGCGGTTTGTGGATCATGAGTGTCTATGGGGCTCCAATTCCCACAGGAACAGCTGACCAGGTTAACTCCTATCTTCGCGATGCTGCTATCACCGTTGCTTAGGTTCCGGGACTGTCGGCATGGTCGCTCCTCTCCGCGCAAGAAAATCTGGCCAAGACAATAGCCAGGGACAAGCCAGTGAGTACTTTGAATGTACTCGCAAACATTATGAACACATGCATAATATGACAATGATGTGCTGAAAATATTATATGCTCATGACGTCAGTCACAAATGATAAATAAAACTCTGATGCGTACGAGCATGTTAATTATGAATATGTAATAACATAGCAATATAAAATTATGAAGTAAACAACAAACATGCCACAGTCGGGCGTCTTAGCGACACCACATAAAGGGCTTTAAAAGAAATGCCACAGTCGGGCGTCTGAGCGACACCACATAAAGGGCTTTAAAGAAATGCCACAGTCGGGCGTCTGAGCGACACCACATAAAGGGCTTTAAAAGAAATGCCACAGTCGGGCGTCTGAGCGACACCACATAAAGGGCTTTAAAAGAAATGCCACAGTCGGGCGTCTGAGCGACACCACATAAAGGGCTTTAAAAGAAATGCCACAGTCGGGCGTCTGAGCGACACCACATAAAGGGCTTTAAAAGAAATGCCACAGTCGGGCGTCTGAGCGACACCACATAAAGGGCTTTAAAAGAAACAATCATAGTGAATATCCCGGAGGTAGAACCATCCCAGGGATACTCGATAATAACAATAATAACACGGGTTAGTCAACAATAATAATAATCATAATTATCACAAGTCACAGGTAGTAATTCCAGTTCTGGTTTAACAGTTTCACCTCCGAAGACCGACACTAAGACCGACACTTGACCCATCCCAGACTGTAGTCCTTAACCATGGACACGGCTATTCGAATAGGTTTAATCTCTGCAGAGGGTGTACTCTTTACCCACGAGTAACGGATTCCTTTAGTCCATCGGGACTAATTCCGTCTACGGTCTTTTTGTTGGAAACACACCTAACTTGCACACACCAGCTTAACTCACATGTGTCTGGAATCACCCACGACACCTGTCAAGCAAAACTCTAAGTGGGGAGGCTACAACCTCGACGTAACATGGGATCACAAAATTTATACCGCGCCGCAAAACTGGGGAAGCTACCCCCTTCGGCTACAACCGAAACACCCATGCTCCCGGACCCGGTGGCATGACTACCGGATGCCTCCAGTATCTTCCACCACGGCCTCTCTGTACGGTGTGTGCTAGGAAAGGGGTTGACAACTTACTGAACCGTACCCTACTTATCGTAGAGACGAGTGGTAGTACGAAGCAAGTATGGGGGTTACTGGCACAAGACTCGATCTACGGTCGACTCAGGAGGTTGTAATATTTCCTGCATGATTAGCATGACAATGCATATATATCAAACAACAGATAGAAACATCACGCGACATACCCCTCATGCCATACCGGACACGACCGTCTCGACGGAGGATTAGGGACAAGACCATGTCTACCCAAGACAGAGGCCTTCCCGGCTTCCCTTACGATATGCATGAAAGACATATGACGGTGATTTCCATCCCAAATCATGTCAACTTCATTAGCATAAACTCATTAATATGCACCCATGAATAGGATCACATCCTCACATAAAATGACGCATGTGCGTGTCGGGGTGGTGTTGTCACCGAGTCAAACAACACACACAAGAAATTGCACCAGGGTTCAGAATGCTTGCCTTCAGGTCATGGGTAAGAAGGGTGCATCCAAAACATCTTGAAATCTTCAAATATCCTATTTAAAAGAATATATATGAATTAACACACAAAAACAAAACAGCACAAAAAGTTGTTTTGAAATTTTTCAAATAAATCTTAAAATAAACTAGACAATATTTGAGAGAGGTAGGAAAAAGAATTAATTCATTTGGAGTTGTATTTAAAAAGATACAACCGATCAAAGTTTTGTCAAAAATCTGTTATTTAAATAAAACTAGAAAAGAAAACGTTTCGAATATACATACACGTCGAAGGCGCATTTTTGAAATGCGCTTCCACTTAACCCACGTGGACTGGGCCGGGTCACTGACAATGGGTCCAGGGGGCCCCACTGGTCAGGTTTGACCAGTCTGCTTCCCTCTCCTTCCTCTGGCCGAACAGAGGCGGGGACTCTGGCGATCGTCACTCGCGTTTGGCGGCTTCTCGCGGGCCCCCGAGGGTAGGGATGGATCCGCTAGACTGGGGCTGTCCTCCCGGTGGTCACTGGGTCGGCGGGGACGGCATGAGCTGCCGGCGGCGAGCTTCACGGCGGAGGAGGCTTCGGGGACAAAGTGATTTTGGGGCCGCGGTGGCTCCCGATCAAAATGGAGCAGGGGGACGGGCTCACGGGAGGAAAGGAAGGCTCCTGGTGGAGAGAGTGGAGAGGGGGAGGCCCTGGTGGCGCCGGAATGGCCGGGGCAGTGGTGGCGGTTGGAGTTGCCGGAGAGGAAGAAGACGACTCCCTCCCTTCGATTGACAGCCAAGGGGGCACGAGCGGAGTGGTGTGAGGCTGCCTGCATGCGGGCTTGAGCTCGGGGGCCTCTTTTATAGCACATCCGAGTCGGTTTGCGGTGGCCGTGGATAAGCTTGCCGGCGGCCGCCGTTCTGTAGCAAGGGCGACGTGGCGGCGATGCGCGCTAGGGGACGAAGCTGTGGATGAGCACACACTGCTCCAGGAGGTAGGTGGCAAGCGTTGGTGGCTTGGGCGGCGCCGACACGGCCGAGCCTGCAAGCGTCCGTCAGCTACCCACCACGGCCGTCCTGACGGTGGCGCTGTGTGGTGCCAGGTTGGTCGGGGTGGTGTGGTGGTACAAGGGGACACAACGTGCTGGCTGCGGTCGGTCACGGACCGGGTTGAGTGCGGGGCGTGACGCGGCGGCTTGGGCGCTCGTGGGTGCCAAACGCACGCTCTGGGCGCACCCAGAGCACGCCCGGGACATGCTCGACAAAATGCCAGGGCAGCCTAGAGGTCGCGGTTGAGGCTGGCAATAAACAGGTCTAGTCTAGGGTTAGCAATGGAATCAAGGGACATGGTGGATTGGTCAGGGGCTCAAGTTCACCAAGTAAACTTGAAGTCATGCCAAAACTGGCTGTTCACTCAGGGTGTTTGACAAAATGCCAAAGGGACCTCGGTAGTTCTTGGAGTGGTCAAATCCTCTAGATCAGTGTCATATGGATGTAAGAGAGGGTGGTGAAGTTGGTTTGCAAAAAGGAGAAACTTGCTAGTGCATGTTTTGCAAAACTACAATTCTGGACAGGGAGTAAATGGCATCATTACAAGGACCAAAAGTGTTCCAAAGAGAGCATGCTCCTGGACTTAGA
This sequence comes from Triticum aestivum, assembly GCF_018294505.1. Lineage (NCBI taxonomy): Eukaryota > Viridiplantae > Streptophyta > Magnoliopsida > Poales > Poaceae > Triticum > Triticum aestivum. The sequence continues at coordinate 230,461,362 of NC_057804.1, read as the reverse complement.
GGTTTTGCAGGGTTGACTACAAGCATGAGAAATCACAAGATCACTAAAGTAAGAAAGGATGGGGTTGCAGTAGAAAACACAAGTCTGGTCCAGAATGAAAAGGAGGTTGATGCACTCAAATTTTCCAAAGAACATCACTATGTTTTTGCATAAAGTTGGATGGCATGCTACTACTGACATCCCATAATTTTGGTGGAGGCTCTAGGGAATATTTAATTGGGTTGTAGTGCAAAATTGTCCACTGGACCAGAGAAGAAAAACATGTGTAACACTCAAAATAAGCAATTAAATAATTTTATTATTACACAAAAGTGATCTAGGGTCATCACATCACATCTCCAAATTTTGGTTGGAATATTAGTTAAAGTTATCAACTGGTTGCAGTATAAACAGAGCTCCAAAATTTAAAACAAGCCATTTTGATGATTAAAGCTCAGGGTGAAATAATCTAATAAATAAATCTACTGATTTAGAAATTGTTATACAGAGAGCATAGAAGTCCAATATATTTTGGAAAGCTCCACTTGGGAAAAACTTCTTAACAATAAAAGAAGAGTTCTGCAATCAATAGAAGAAAAAAATCCAGAATGCAAATTATTTTTAAAACTCCTGGCAAAATTTTAATATAAAAAATTTGGTTAAATTTTTGGGGTGTTACAATTACTAACCCCCTTAAGAAAAAATCTCGT